>NW_010532874.1:6710-9279 GCF_000687285.1 Phaethon lepturus
ATGGAGCCCTGGGAAGGGGGGTGGGATGCTCTGCACCCATCCTACCCACCTTGCTCCCTGCCACCGGCCCTAACTGCTATAAGAATGGTTTACCCCAGTTTTCCTAAAGATTACTTTCCCTTTGATTAGACAAACAAGTTCAAGCCGTACGTCTTAATTTGATTTGAATAAGCCTAGCACTTGCCGTGAAGTTTTTTTCTTTCCCTTATATTCCCCCCGTTCTAAATCTGCTGTCACTGCTCTTCGTGACCGTGAATGATTAAAAGCTTTACAGGAATATTGTCCCCCCATCCCTTAGAGTCCTCTTGTATTACTTGGGTCATATTTTTATGAGGATATTTTTTTTCTTGTTGAGTGATTCTCCCTTTTCCTTATTAAACAATTAGCCAGGTGAAAGGGATTATTTTCGTCCTGATCTCCTGCAGAGCAGAGAGCAGGTAGGGAGGGGGTGCAGGGACCCTGCCCCACTTCCCACTGATGTTATCCCGGGCTTTCCCTTCAGTTTTCCCTCTGGGGCAAGATCCAGCTCGTAGCGTTGCTTTTTGCAGCCGAGGGAGGAGCATCTCTCCCCCGTAAGTGCCGCTTCCCACGGGAGGCCGTGGCTGAGCAGGTTGGTGCAGCTTGAGCTCTCCGAGGGGCTGCCACCAGTCCCACCGAGGCAGGGACCAGCTCCCCAGAATGCTGCCGGAAGGCGTTAAGAACATCCATGTCATAACAGTCATGTTTAATAACAATTAGGGCACTCAGATATATATACAGGCATCAAAATAAGGCTGTTTTGCAAGCAAGTGCTTGTGGGGGGGGGTTAGGAAGGGAGTGATGCTCTCCGAGTCCTTTCCTGACGGGAGCCCCCAGGCGATGGCTGGTCCCCAGCCCGGCGTTGCGGCTGCCCGGTGTCCCACGGGCCGGGAGAGCGGCTCAGGACCGGCATCGGTGCGGCTGTTGCCTCGCTGCTCCCTGCTAGCTGCAGCAAGGCCCCTCTTATCAACGCAGCATCGATTAAACCCAGAAATCTTGAGTTCGCTGCACCCGCGGGGCCGTGCGCAGGGACCTGCTCGGGAGCTCGCGCGTGAAGTGGTCCCTCATCAGTCTGTCTGTCCATCGTCCATCCATCCATGCCCGAACTGCAGGGCTGGGGCAAGACGGACAGTTTTTTGGCATTGCTGCAAGCCCTCGTGAGGGCAAAAGCTGGAGGTGCCTGGCAGAGCCCTGTCCCCAGCGTGGGGACGTCTGGGGAGCCGTGCCGGAGGGCGGTCGCGCCCAGGCTGTGGGACTGTGCATTTCGGTTTCCTGCTTTGTTTTCCAAGCTGACGTGGTTTTGGGGATTTTTGTCCCAAGATCATCCTGGAGGACTCAGCCGTCGGCTTCGTTTAGGCAGTCGGTGCTGTTACGAAGCGCCAAGAGCCGGCCTGGGCGTCCCAATGTGTGATTTCTGAAATTCAGTCATGATTTACTGGAGTTGTCTCCACCCTCGCTAGCTTGTTGCATGCCCAAATAACAGCGAGGCTTTGCAAGACTGAGGGCATGTTTGTCAGCCCGCTGCCCTGTGGGCGCTCGGGCACCTGCAGTGATGCCCACATGGGGTGACTTGTTATTTCAGGCCCAAATCCACCATTTCCCCAATTGCATGGGGCAGCACGGCCCCGCCCTGTGAGCAAATTCCTTCTGCTTGGACACGGGTGCGAAGCGGGGCAGGAAGGTGAATTTGGGGGTTCGCTGTTGGCTTTTAACCCGTGTTTTCAGCAGGGCCGAGCGGCGGCGGTTATCAGCTGAGCCGCAAATCGAGTTACGCGCAGGCAGCTTCATTCATATGCCCCGGCTCCTGCCCGTCTTGCCTCGTTAGAAATTCTTCGGCCTCTTTTATCCGCTTGCGGCTTCGAGCACATGATTTACGATCCGGTTTGAGTGGCTCCCAAGCATTGCCGGCTAATTTGCCACCCTTTATTCACAGGATTAAAGCTGGGCAGTGTGACGCTGCGGATGGAGGGGCGATAGCTGGGAGGGACCGTGCTGGGTGCTGGAGGGGTGATGCTGTATTGGGTGTGGGTGCCCCGCTGTGGGAGTGGGGTGACATATGGAGGGCCAGCCCCTGCCTCAGTTCCCCCCGCAGCATCGGCATTGCCAGGGGTCATGGCGAGACGGGTGCCTTGAGGCGCAGAGACCCGGCGCAGCTGCTGCACGTGGGGCCAGGCCCCAGCATTTTTAGCCCTCTTCCCCTCTTTTGGAGCTCCCAGGGCAGAGCCCCTTCTTGGCTGTGGGGTCCCAGCATGGTCCTGCCGGCACGGTCCCCCAGGCGCTGCAGGGTGGGATGGTTGGATGACTGAGACCCTCGCCCTGAGCTGCTTCCCTTCCTGAGGGCGAAGGCAGAGCACTCCGTGGCTTTGGCTGGTCTTGAGGACACCTTTGGGTGCCAGGCCCTCCTCTTGCCCAGGGTATAGGGAATGAGGCTGGGGACAGTCGGCACGATGTCCTGGCAGGGACGCGTGCGTCACCCCCTGCTCACTGCTGCCTGCAGACCTCGGGCACGGAACCGCTCGGCATCTGCTTCAGCGCCGCGTCCTCTGGCTCC
>NW_010532874.1:9291-9491 GCF_000687285.1 Phaethon lepturus
GCGTGCCCCGTGCGGTGCTGGTGTCTCCCCCAGGGGAGTCCCGAGGGCGGAGGTTACCTGGCTGCTGTTGGGACACACAGCATCAGCCCCGGGGTTTGGTTATGGCTCAGCAGCATGTGCAATTATCTGCTTTTAGCGGGGGAGACATGGGGAACACGGGGCTCAGGCTGTCCTTGGCCTCTCCCTGCGCCTCGGTTTCC
>NW_010532874.1:9570-15098 GCF_000687285.1 Phaethon lepturus
ATGCTCATGGCTGTGGTGGGATGGCCAGCGCTGGCTCTCCGTCAATAGCAGAAATGCATATACCATTTTTTTTTCTGTTTCCAGGTGAATATGGCCCTGGCAGGGAAGCCTTTAGATGTGACACTCAGCACCTCCAGAGCTGACCAGTGGAATATGGTTTTTCCCAAGAAAGACGAAATCATCACCAGCTTAGTGTCTGCCTTAGACTCCATGGTAAGAGGCCGGTGGTGTCCCCGTCCCCTTCCCTCATTTCACCTCCCTTTAACGGGGCTGGTGGGGAGCAGGGTTAAAGCAAGAGGGCTGTCGAGCTTGTCCCACTCCTCTCCGCTGCCGGAAAGCCCAGGGAGCTGTGGGAGCTGGGAAATAAAAATCCTCTCCCGCCCTGACAGCCGTAAGGATCATAAAGTCAGCCCAAGTTAATCTCAGATGTGTATTGTTTTCCCATTAATATTTATGTTGGTATCAACTGAATGTAGGGTGGTTGGGTTTTTTTTTTCTTGATGTTTTACCAATGTTACCGTGAGCTTTTACACAACAGGAGAACAATGGCTTTTATCTCCGAGAACAAAGAAAATAACTTTCATATCTTCTGACGTAGAATTCCTGGTGGAAACCTTGCCTAAGTCATCCATGCTTACATAAACAAGATAACTGTCTGGATTAAGTCTCATGGACCAGAGCTAATCTTATTTTTAACTGTGAATGTGATCAAGAAGGGAAAGCGGGTGTGTGTAGTAACAAATGTCTAATGCAATGCGACGTGCTAAATAGCCCTCCCTTCTTAAAACCAAGTTGTATTTAATGTATTTACCTTGGATGCATCTTCTTCCCTACTCAGGTAGGGGTTTTTTTTAGTAATAATAATTTCCTTCTCTTTGACCATCACCACCCCACTAAGGAGCAGGTTCCCCAGAGCTGACGCACCCCAAGCAGCTTTGATGATTTATATACGTGCCATCCTGTACAGCAAAGCGTTATCACAGTTTGGCTTCTTAATGAATATACATTATTCTGCAATCCTCATTAGGCTCTTACACCAGGGCCAGGGGGCCAGGCTGCTCCTGAAATTCAGCCTTTATCCCAGTGCTTCACCAGTGCCAGGCTCTGCGCCCACCGAAGCCTGGCTGCCTGCAAATAAACCATGGGGCCATGTGCACGTCACCAAGCGGACTTTGGGTTTGGATTTGCTCTGCCTCCAAATCTCACTTCCATTTGCTACTGGGTTTTTGAAAGGAGGTTTCTTAAAAATATCTATTTTGGGGGATGTGATTCAATACCTCTTTCCTGAAGAAGGTGAGCAGAAGGTAAAATGACCCGATACAGAGACTGGTTTAAGCCCACACAAATCAAGCTGGCTGTAAATGCATGCAGGGAGCTGAAGGTAGCTGCCGGGGGTGTGGTCCGTGGGCAGCTTCTGTCCTGCTCCCTCCCCAGCTGCCAGCATCCTCCATGGTGCCGGGGACAGGCGACATGTCTAACCGGGGCGGCTGATGGGAAAATCCCCCGTTTTACCCATTTAAACCGTGACCTGGGGATAGCGTCTTCATAGCGTCGGTGCTGTAGCTATGGGAATGTGACTCAGGTTGCCGGCACAACTATTATAATATAAAAAATAATAATAAAAACGCATATACATATGTATTATTTAGAGCAGGAAGCGCACGTTACATAAAATGGATTAATGGAGGAAGTCTTTTCCATCTCTTTAATGTTTTGCATAACTGTACAAGAAGAATCGTTCGACTAATCCAGACTTTGACCATATTAGTGTTCTGCAGCTGAAATAAGATTCCCGTGCTCCTTATTTCATTAGAGCTGGTGGAAAAATACAAATTGTTGGTGGTGTGGTTTTGGTTTTTTTTACAAGAATGTTTTCTTTTAAAGAAATACTGTAAAATGTTTACTTTTAGGATAGGAAAAAGTGAAACGAAATGATGGGTAAATAGTTCTTGTTTTCCAGCAAAGCATAGCTCAGCCAGGTACCTTTCTGGAGCTGTAAAGTCACCAAAGTGTTCAGGGTATGTCATTAAACCCATGAAATTCTGACCCAAACCAGAACATTGCTTTTGGTGGGAGACTCTTTTGATGGGAACTAAAAAATCCCACTGGAAAATGGCAGGAGGTGCTGAGCGGGGATGCTCCCGCAGCCGCTCTGACCCGGTGCCTCCCTGCAGTGCTCGGCGCTCTCCAAGCTGAACGCGGAGGTGGCCTGCATCGCCGTCCACGAGGAGAGTGCCTTCGTGGTGGGCACCGAGAAGGGACGGGTCTTCCTCAGCGCCCGCAAGGAGCTGCAAGCTGACTTCCAGAAGTTTTGCAGTGAGTATCCCTGCCGGCACGGTCTTCCCCTGCGCCGAGCTTGGTTGTGCCAGCTGGGACCCTCACTGCGCACGGAGGGGCTGTGATTTGGAGGGCACTGCGGTGTGGTCTGCCCGTGGGGCTGAGCGGTGTTTAAAGCCATGGAGAAAGCGGGTAGGAACTGTGGCTGGGTGCAGCCAGAGCCTCTCCTCTCCCGTGGAGGGCACCGTGCACCCCGGCTCTCCTCTCCGAAAGCATCCCTGGGGTGGCATAGGGCTCTGCTCCCTGGCGCTGTCAGCCTGTGGCAACAGTGCCGGTGTGCTGGATTGGCTTTTGAGGACTTAGCAGAAGTAGTTTGTGCTTGTGATCCCCCAGGAGCAGAGAGGATTTCCTGGGCCAAGGCTTTTTTCCTGATTTTGGAAAAACGGGTAGATTTGGGAGCTGCAGTGTTGGTTGTGGAGTTCCTTATTTTTTTGTGGGGTTAACAGTGGTGAAAGGATGCCTTGAGCAGGAACTGTGGTCCCTCCGGTCTCAGATCAGAGTTACCAGGTATCACAGGGACATGTGTCACTGGTGGCAGGCCCGCATGCAGTGAGGCCGGCACCCAGCCCTCCACGCCAGCTCCGTGCCCCTTCCGGCTCCCCAAAAACAGCCTGGGAGCTGAGGGGAAGGCGGGAGCTGTGCTGTGAATGGGGACCCATGTTTCTTGGATGGCCTCACCCCCGGCATGCCAACCACTGCTTTCCCCACTCTGTGCACGAGCTGGGACAGGATCTGGCTTTGGTGGTACTGGGGACCCCAGACGTGGGGGGACCCCAGACCCAGATCTGCTCGCACACTCTGCGCAAGGCAGGGTGTCGGTGGAGGAAATGACCCGGCTGTGTGTGCACACACACGGTGCTGACAGAAACCATGTTGGTGCTTAATCCGTTGGAGAGATTGCTCCGGAAGGGTTCACCCTAGTGAAAACATCGGCACTGTAAAGCTGCCAGGGTCGCTGTCTGCTCGGGTTGTTCACTGCACGTGTGCGGGGTGAGCCGGCACGGCTTTGCAGGAGCCGCTCCCTGCCAAGGCTCTGCTCTGCCCCTCCGTCCTGCCTGCCGTGGGCAGCTGCCTGCGCCCTCCGCAACGCCACTCGCACCCGGGAGAGCCGCCGTTACTTATCCTCCTCTTTGGCGCGTTGTGTTTTGCAGGAGGCATTTTGGGGACGTTTCATGTGTTCACGGGTGACTGCCTTACCTTCCCGTCACCCACGAGAGGCCGGGAGGCACCGAGCGGTGAACGGCAGCGGGGTGGCCAAGGGGAGGGAGCTCCCTGTTATATATTAAATGCCAGCTGTGTCTCTCTACAGCTCACAGTATTGATGAGCACCTGCAAATCCCACTTTTAGAAATATATCTACATATATCCTGGCCAGTGACCTGCTGCTGTTGCCTGACATGAGATCCTGATTCCTCTATCCTTTGATTTCACCTACACCTTTGTGAAAATGAAATGGTCATGTCTGCTAGAAAAGCACAAGATTTTGATGATGGGGTTCGGGTGTAGCGGCCGATGCTGGAGACAGGGTGAAACGTGATAACTCTATCTTGAATTATAAATGGCCCAGGCTCAACTCTGCTCCATAAAGCTCTTACAAGTGGCGCACAGTAGAAAGCATCCCTGGAAGTGCCTCTGATTTATGGTCTAGCTGCTCCCTTAGAAAGGATCTGAAATAATCTAAAGCAGACATCGCTGGGAGATGTAAGAAGCCTCTTATCTCTCTGGGCGCGCAGACCTCACTTGGAGGCCCTCCTTTATCTGAACCTCTGGCTCAGCCTTTCCTGGCACATGGGGAGACTTGACAGCGATCAGGATTGATGTCAACGGAGGAGAGTTAGCGCCCGGCTGGTCGGGAGAGTCAGTCATAGGAGGGTGTGGATGTGGGTGCATTTCGCCATCTCGGTAAAACACCCCAAAAAAGTTTTCCAGGGCCGGTTTCCCCGCACCGTGGGAGGGATGTGGAGCTTGCTGGGGGTTGCGCGGTGTTGGGTGGCTGTCCCCTTTCTTATGTCTCATTCTGTGGGTACCGCAGGTGGCTCTCGCCCCCATCCCGATGGTGTCCCAGCCACGGGCTCTTTCCATGAGAGGGATCGGCTGTCCCCTTTCTTATGTCTCATTCTGTGGGTACCGCAGGTGGCTCTCGCCCCCATCCCAATGGTGTCCCAGCCATGGGCTGTTTCCATGAGAGGGATCCATGAGCTCCTCCTTGAGTGCCCAGGCAGCATCCAGGGCTGATCACCAGCAGGAGCCTGTCGAGGATGATGAAGGAATTAGTCCTTTGCCACCGAAAATCCCTTGTGAATGGCTTTGGGTAGAGCGGCAATAATGTACTTGTAGTGTTTAATTTTCTGTGCATTTAGAGATGCGAGGAAGTCGTTGCCGAAGATATGCTTTATTTGAGGTTTAATGGGGAAATTAGCAGGAAATAGCTGGTATTACTGAGCTACGTGACGCTGAAGGGTAAAAAAGCCTCCAAGAAAGGAGGATTTTCTTTTCCTGTGAGATTGAAGGCTAAGCAGATTGAAACCAGAGAAAAGAAATGCGCTGCCCAATTAATCACAACAGTTTCAGTGCAGCTGAGTGGGTAAAACCAGGGAAGGGGGGGGCACGCACAGGATGAGCATGTCCCTGGCTGGCGGGGACCGACCCTGCTCCCGGCGGCACTGCTGGCACCGCTGCCCGTGCCGGCACCTTCCCCTGCACGCTGGTGGCTGCTAGGCGCCGTGGCCCCATCTGAGCCGGGGTGTGGGGTGGGTGGGAGACGCGGGGCACCCGCCCACCCAGCTAGAGGACCTTGCTGATGCCGTGGGGGTGGCGAGGAGCCTGGCGCCCACAGGACCCCATCTTGCATGGGGTTTGGTGGGCAGGATGCGTTCAGCCCTGGCTGAAGTTGGTGTAACCTGGCTGGCAGGTTCGATCGCATTGCAGTCACTCAAAAGCGCACGTGGCATTGCCTGTGAACCCTCTTCTCACCACAGCATCTCCTGTTTTCTCCTCTCCACCCGCCAGGAGTCCAGCAGAGGAAGGAGCAGGACGCAGAGGTGCAGAAGAAGACAAAGGAGTGCGGGCGAAGCGTGCTCAGGGTCTCCCCGGACCAGGGATCAGACGTGTACCTCCTCAGGAAGATGGTAGAGGAAGTGTTTGATGTGCTTTATAGTAAGAACCTTCACGCTTCCATTTGGGGATTTGGA
>NW_010532874.1:15236-20271 GCF_000687285.1 Phaethon lepturus
CCCCGGGGCTCGCTGAGCTGCCCGGCGCCGCTGCCAGATGCAGCTTTCAGCCCCAGCCTGCCCCTCCGGCAAGGGAGCAGGGGCCTGGCAGGGGCGGTGTGGCGAGACGTGCTCCTGCGTAGCGTTAGTGTTGCATTGAGATGGGGTCTTCTGCTGCTGCTTCTTCACTGTCCAGTGCCCCAGACGGGGCAAAAAACCCCCCATGCTGGAGGGAGCATCTTCTGCCCCCCCAGCCAGGGGAAGCCTTTGCCTTTCCCTGAGTATGATTTTTCAAGTGCATCTTTCTCCCTGGTGCCGTGTCTTCACCACCTCTATTGCAAGCTCTCTGTCGGGTCTCTGCAGCGACTCTCTCACTCCTTTCCCTAGCAAGTCTATTTAAAAGGAAAAAAGATGATTTTTCTAGCAGGCGGCCCTGCAGCTCCGGCTCCGAGAGACGAGCTGGTGCCGTTCCAGCACATGCATCATCCCCGGCAATAAAGCTTCTGCAATTAAAATGTAGATGACCATATGGCTGTTGATACGTAACCCAGTGGGGTGCAGAGCTCCCTCTGGGCCCAATCTGCAGAGGCTCGAGCGGTGGCAGCGCTTGCTTCTCGCTCGGGAGCCCCCACACAGCAGCTGGAGGGGGCAGCCGTGCTCCCGGCTCGTCCTCCGGCAGCACCTCCGGGGCCGTGCTTGCCCGGGTAGGAAAATCAAGGTTGGGCTGGGAAAACAGGGTGGTGAGCCCCAGTATTCCCCTGTGCTGCTCAGCGGGTTGCATTAGCCCAACCTGATGCTTTGGAGGAGTTCAGGCCGTGTGGCTGGACCAGCTGCAGAACCAGGTGGTTTTGCTTTCCTGGGTGCAGCTCCTGGTTGCCATTTGGGATTTGCGGTGTGCTACTGAGCCCTGCCAGGGCCGTGCAGGTCTCTCTGAGCCTGGAGCACAGGCGTTGTCCCTGTTCATGTGCTGGGTTTGGGAACAGGCTCTCCCACGACAGCGGGAGGGGGATAACGGGTGCTCCCACCAACCATCCTGGGCTCGTGCGCAGGATTTACTACTGCCAGCTGTCATGTGGTGCTTGCCTCGCCAGTGCCCGCCGCAGGACTCACCGGCAGAAAGGGGAGATGGCAGCTCTTCCCCTGGGGATGGAGAGTTGCTGAGGTTTTCTGAAACCACTTAAAGGACTTGGAGGCAATATTCCCATTAACGGGGGTAATCAAATCCTCTTGCTGCCTCCAGAAGGCTCAGCCCAAGCAGGAAGGAAGGGGCAATGCAGAAGAGGCAAGGGAGCGGGGTGGGGAGGGCGTTTTGGTGCTGGTTGGGTTCCTGCTCTGAGCTGCAGGGCTTGTTGCTCTGCTTCTGGGAGCGCGCCAGGCTTTACAGACCTGTTGGGAATATGGGAATTATTCATATATGACATACCATATATACATAATTGCATAAAAAAGCATGACCAGGGTGCGTTTGCACAGGGTGTACGGACCAGGTGGCCCAACCGTCGGGATGAGTTTGTGATGCTCTTTGCCTTGTCAAGGTGCGTGGACGTGCGTGGGGACAGGCTGGCCGGGACCCCAGCCCTGGGTGGTCGGCATTGTCGTGGCAGGAGGTGGTTGGGCACCCCTGGGCCGGTGGTTTTGGCCCTGGCTTTGGGTGTAGTTCTGGCAGTGGGTGTAATTCTGCCCTTGCTGCTGATTCAATAGGATCAGCTGTTTCCATCCTTGAGCCGCTCTGTGGCGAAACCCGCCGGCTGGACGCTCCCCTCCCGGCATGCTCACTGGAAGAGCCCCTCCTGGTTGAGTGGGGAGAAGTACCGCAGGAGATAGCAGGTGCCCCAGGGTGATTCTGTTTCCAACACCAAGAGGACTGTCAGAAATTAACAGTTATCTTTCTTATAGGTATTTTTTTTTTAATCCTTTCAGTTGCCTCCTATCAACAGGGATTGGAAACAAAAAAATCTTAGAAAATGTTCAGTCAAAAAAGATCGCGTATTCCCTCCAGAGCTGGGTAATCTCCACACCAACAGGATGACTGATTACTGCCAGCTTCTATTAAATAGGCATTAATGATGATTGTCTCTCTTTAACTAAACAGTGAACCTCTGCACGGCAGCGCAAGGCTTGGTGAAGGTCACTTTGACAGTAACGCGTTCCCCATAAAAATATGTTCGGGGAGTTGTTGAGTGTCGGGTTGATAAGGAGCCACCATGGGCATCGGGAGCTTCTCCCCATCACAAAGAGAGATGATGGAGGGAGGTGGAAAGCTGCTAGAGCTGGTGCATCAGGGCAGGGAAACCATCAGTACCCTCCGGGCTTGCAGAAAGTGTACTCGTGGTGTTGTGGTGCAGAGGTTTGGTTTGAAAACTTCTGTTATTGGCTTAATTAAAACGTTATCCATCCAGACTATAAGGAACCTTGATGGCTCATGCAAGTTGCGCATCGTTAGTTATTACGCATTGCTTCAAAGAACATGTTGAAGAAATCACTTTTAATAAGGACTTGCTGACAGCCCCACAAGATTTCCAGGGTTTCTGTAAGATCTTTTGGTGTGTTTTTTTCAAGGAAGAGAAAAAAAGAAAAGTTTTTAAAGAAAATCAACAATATAAAATTCCACCACAACTATTTAAAGGTCCCATAATCTCCTCTGCCGGCCCCTCAGCCTGGAGATGAAGGTGCAGACACCTTGCCATGCAGCCAGATGTTCTGCATCTGGACACTGCTTTTCCAGACAGGTTGCATTCCTTCACGGCTGTTTCTTCTGGTTCGTGCTTTCAGCACCAGGTTTATTGGTCGTAGTGACTTGCGTTGGTTTCCAAAATAATTTTTCCACAGAGAGTAGCTCAAGGGTTTGGTCATTCCTCGAAATCCTTCAGAAGGAGCATTTTCCGATGGTGTCTTGCCTGGAGAGCACCGTCAGCATCCACGGTTTGGGCACGTGGGCTCTTTAGGTGGTTTAGAAAATGTCTGTATAGCTGCGTTGCTCCGCTGGTCATCTTGTTCCGCTGGGAAAGGGAAAGCAGTTTGCTCCCAACTCCTCAGGGAGATTTTGGTTTCAGAGGTACAGTGGAGCCAGCCCTGTGTGGTGAGGACATGGAGGGACTCTGTGCCCATCTTCAGGGGGAGCGGGTGAGATTTCTGGGTCGCTGGAGGCAATGGTGCAGTCAAATGTATCGATGTTCATGCTGCCTGCGAATGGTGGGATGGAGGGAGACTGTTGGGGTTGTTTTTTTTTCTTGTCTTTCAAAGTGCATCGAGGCTGCCTGACAGCACCAGCAATCAAAGTACTTTCCATTCTTCCAGGAGGTAAAATAAGAAAACTGACTGAAAATAAGGTTCCCAGAATATCTCAGTAAACATGAGATAAAAATCAACGTGAGCCCTTCAGCCTCCTTTGTCAGCTCTTGGCTCCCTCCCGGTTTGCCAGTGGCCTCATCCCTTGCTGGCATGCGTCCAGGCACTCCTTGGGGGGTGGGCTTGTGCCAAGTGACCCCAACCGAGGATTTTACTGTGCAAACCGAAAGATGAGACATCTGCTTATTGGCTTTTGTGAGCTTTTTATTAATTAGCGCTTAGAAAGAGCTTGCAGGTCCTTGTGTGCTAAGTGCGCAGGTAGGAAGCGGTTTTTTTCTCATAACGTTTCCATCGGGATGTCTTGCTCTTGCATCTGCTCCTCCAGCCCGGCTCGGCTGCGGGCAGGGGCATGGGGTGGCCGTCAGTGTGTAACTCTGCCCCCTCCCCAGGTGAAGCCGTGGGGAAGAGCAGCGTGGTCCCTTTGCCATACGAGAGGTTCCTGAAAGAGCCGGGCTCGCTGGTGGTGGCCGGCTTGCCTGAGGGGATCAGCTTTAAGAAACCCATGGAGTATGACGTGAAGTCCCTGATGGCCATCTTAGAGCACAGCCACAGCATCCGCTTCAGGCTAAAAAGGTAATCTGGGGTATCCTGAAGGGATGGGAGGGCAGTCAGCCCTCAGGATGGTGGCTCCTGTAATGCCGGTGGATGACGGAGATTTTGCACGGAGCAGGCAGGGGGGTCTCTCCCGTGTGCCGGCTTCTCCCCCAGACCCAGAAACCTGGGTCCAGCCATGCCAAACCCAGCCTTGCCTGGAGGTTCATCTGTATTGGGAGGCTTGAGACTGTTTCAGACTCGTTCCTGTAATAAGTGTGTGTAAACGTGCACATTAACTGCATCGCTTTACATGTCTCTGCCAAAATTTCCGCTGCAGTTAGCTAAGTGCTTTTCTGTCTCCAGAGGGATTTCCAGTGTAAATGCCACAAGCTTCTTCCCAGGCTGAAATGAGGTTTTTTAATGCCAGACGAGGAGGGAGGCGGGGGACTGTAGCGGGGCAAACTCCCCATTTTGGCCATGTTTTCACAAGGGGCTTAGTGGTTTTGGGTGCATTTCTTCTGTGTGTGCCTGGCTGGCAGCACCTTGGATCCATTCAGAGAAATGCTGAACGCTACCAAATACCTCCTGTGAAGGCTCGGCACTTCTGGAAAATCAGGCTGAGATAGCTAAAAGTAGGGCAAGCAGAATTTGAGCTGTCTGTGAGCTCACGACCGTCTGTCTCATGTGAAGCACGGGGGCTTCCTCAGTCTGAAGCTCATCGTTGGGTTGACTGAGGTCCCCGATGAATGTGACACGGGTCCTGCGGGCTGGGACAGGCAGTGGCGTCCAGACACACAAATTGTTTTACTCCTTAAACATGCTGGGCCACGGAGCTGAGTGGCTTTGCCCTAGCTAATATAAACTCTGTGAACTACCATGAGAGCAACCCGCTCCACTTAAAGAAGACAAAAATGGTCCAGGTGCCTGAAGAAGGTGGAAGAGGTTGGGTGGTGGCTGTAAACTTTCTGAGAGAAAGAGCCCGGCAGCCAGCCGTGCAGCGTGTCCCACCCTCCTGGGCATCACTCTCCTTCCCCCTCCACATCCTTGCTTGCCCCGGCTCAGCAGTGCCACAGGCCCAAAGGAACCTGGTTTTTCCTCCTCTTCTCCCTTCCTTCCCCTCAGGCCGGCGGATGAGCCCAGCCGAGAGCCAAACCCCAGCGTCGAGTTGACTTGT
>NW_010532874.1:20315-20860 GCF_000687285.1 Phaethon lepturus
CCGATGCCAACCCCGCCCGGCGAGGACGCCGCCTCCGCCGTTGCCGTCACCAACTTCTTGTACGGCGTCTCGCTGCCGACCCAGATCGCCGTTGACCTAAAGCAAGAGGTGTCCTCCGGCCTGCCCGGGCCGAACGCGGCCGGCGAGGCGCTGCTGCCCAGGCCCGCGGGAGAGCTGAAGGTGCCTTCCTCACAGGAGTACAGCGACTGCTGTGGTAATAGCCTGGAGTTTGCTCTCAGACGAGGGCCTGGTGCGAAGCCCACCCCCCCGGCGCTGACAGGGGACAGGCCCGGGTGTTTTGGTGGTCCTCGGATGAAAATCGGTGCAAAGCGTGGCCTCTACGGAGATGAGCGGACCACCCCCCGCCATGTTGCGCCGCCCCGGCCCTTCCCTGGGTGTCTCCAAGGTGCCGACGGGGCGCACCTCCATTTTTGCCCTGAAACGCCGGGTGCTGTGCCGTGAGGCTGGAGGGGCAGCCGCGGGGGCTCGGTCTGGCCAGGACCCCGCTGGGTTGTCACAGGCCGGGGTGCACGGAGGAGAGCCGG
>NW_010532874.1:20915-27631 GCF_000687285.1 Phaethon lepturus
GGCTCTCATCAGCCCTTTCTCCTTGTCTCCCCTCTTGTCCAGGACAGAAATCGTCGGTCTCCGGAGGTCCCCTCATCCAGAATGTGCACTCGTCCAAGCGCATCCTCTTCTCCATTGTCCATGACAAGACAGGTCCGTGTCCCACTCTGCCATCAGAGGCGACCGGCAGCCACCTCTTAGGGAAAGGGTTCCTCTAGCCCCGTCTCTCCCCGGTGCTCTCCCAGCCATCTCCATGCTCCGCAGGGACCCAGCAGCGCTGGAGATGCTGCAGTGGGGGATTTTTTCCCTTTACTTGCTGGAACGTCTCAGCATCACAGCCAAGACCTTCATCCCCGCCTGGGTGTGTCCCTGCCATCTCCACGATGCTTGGTCCTCAGGTGCTGCCGGCCAGCTGGGAAATCCCATCCCTGCTCCGTGCCCAGGGAACCAAGGCACGGCTTTGGGTGAGGCTGTTTGCCCGAGCTGCAAACAGCAAATACCTGCCGAAAGCTTGGCGTTGTTTCAGACTAACTGAAACCCACTAACCCCAGCGTGATTCTGCAGCAGTGCCCGGGGGGATCAGCAATGGGGAGGAGACTTTGCCATTTCCCCACCTCCACCCAAGGGAAACGCAACCTAAAAATGCTGATGTGTTTACATCAAACCTCTCGCCTGCGTGCGTTAAAAAAAAGGATAAAAACATGGGTGGGAAAGTTGGAAAAGAGAAGGAAATGAAAAGGCTCCTCTGTGAAATGGCTGTGCCTTTCAAAGGTTCGTTTCAGGTTGAGTTTGCTCTGTCCCGGAGGGCCTTTCATTTCAGGGTTGAGAAGTTTTATGGGGTCATTTCTTAGGAATCTGCTTTGCACATGCACGGCTGCAGAGGAGGTTGCTTGGGGCTGGGGCTGGGGCTGGGGAAGCCCAGACCTTATCTGCCAGCATGGCAGAATCTGCTCAGGAAGAGGGAAATCATTATTTTTAAAGAAGCAAAATCTTGTTCCTGCTTCCCAGCGCTTCGCGCGAGAAAAGTGCATCTGCTGTGTATGAACCATATGGAAGTTCCTTATTTCTTATATTTTGTTTTGATAGATAAGTGGGACAGTTTTATAAAAGAAACTGAAGATATCAACACCCTTAGGGAGTGCGTGCAAATTCTGTTTAACAGCAGATATGGTGAGTAGGAGTTAATATCCCATTATGCATCTGCAGCGCTTGTGGTTTGCATATCATTATATAGCAATCATTTTTGTTCCCTAACACAGCAGCAGAAGCCATATGCTAGAGCTCCTTTCTCTTCCTAACACATTTAGCCCAGCAGCTCCCAGACTCTGGGTGTCTGCTGAAGGTTATGTCAATATTTCCATTTGGAGTCCCCCCCGTCACCGTCGAGGAATTTAGAACGGGGCTGTAAAACGTCCCTGGTTTGAAGCGTGGCACGCTGGGTCAGAGGGCCTGGGCACCACCGGCGCTTGCGGGAGAGGGGGAGCTGTGACGTATGGCCGTTTTAAATTAATGGAGCAGGGGGAAAAAAGAAGTTTGTCCTTATTGCAGCTGCTTTTTTCCGCCTGCACAGCTTGTGGGCGTCGTTGGCGCTTCCCTTGCCATGGGCAGTGCTTTTGGGTTAGTTCCTGGCTGTTTGGGCAGCTGTAAGGTCAGGAAATTACTCAGGAATGGGCTGATGGGCTGGAGATTGTCGCCTGTACCGTCCTCATCAGGCTGTGTAATTCATGAGTTATAGATGGGCTAGAAATATGTGCTGTATAAAGCGTGAGTTATATATGGGGTATAGATGAGCTCTCTAACTTATAAACTGTATATGTGCTATGCAACTCGTGAGTTATATAGCTCAGCAACCTGCTGCGGTCTCGGGGAGGTTGGGGACGGCACGTGGGCCCGTTTGAGCCTGGTTTGAGAACATCGGGTGTGTTTGAGGGTTTTGGAGGACACTGTTAGCTGTGTTTGCTGCTGCATTGTCTCCCCATTGTCCAATCTCCCATGGGCAAGCTGCTCCCGGGGCTCACCTTCTGGGACAAGCAAAGGAGAAGAGGGCAGGAGGCACTGGCTCTGCTTGAGTTCAAGCCTTTACACCTTCATTTTATCATCTGCAAATGGAAAAGCGTGTGTTTAAATGGAAACCATGCATTCACCTTTCAGCCGAAGCCTTGGGGTTAGACCACATGGTCCCTGTCCCGTACCGGAAGATTGCCTGTGACCCCGAGGCGGTGGAAATCATCGGGATTCCAGACAAAATACCCTTCAAAAGACCTTGCACCTATGGCGTCCCCAAACTCAAGCGGATACTGGAGGAGAGGCACAACATCCATTTTGTCATCAAAAGGTGGGTGGTGAGGAAGGCAAGGGAGAGTGCATGGACTCGATGGGGCTCGGGATTATAGGCTGTGTTCCCTCCATGCTCACGGGGTTTATTTCGACACACAAAAGTCATTTTACCCTTTTTTATGGAAAAGGGCTAAACAGCTCTTTTTTTCCCCCAAAACCTCTGTTTTCCATCACTCTCTCCCTTTTTGTGAGGATGTGGCAGGGCTGGCCATACCACGGTCACCCCCGAGCCCCGTCACCCTGTTGTATGTCCATGCGGGCATGGCCGGTACCACCCTAAGCATTTTGGGCAGTAGTGGGACCCTCTGATCGATTGCAGCACGACTCTCTCCAATGGCATTTGGCAGATGCAAGTGGTGCCTCTGGGTGGGAGGAGGAACATCCATATTCATGCCACGTGGGGATTCCCCTCCACCTTGTTTTTCGGTGATCACTTATGGACATCCTATATATACGATGATGAGGACGCATTGCCTGTGGGCAGGGCGTTGTGCCTTGGTGTCTGCGTTTACAGTGGAGTAGGAGGAGTGGATGCTTTCCCGGTTATCTCTGCGCTGTGCAACCCCTCTTTGCTTCTCTGTCAGGAAAATCTCCTTTATGATGTATTTATTTATTCAGTCCCTGCCTGTGCAGCACTTGTGTTGTTCCCCTGCTAAAGGTGTGAAACTACGGCGCAGAAAAACCCCAGCTAAGGGTCCCAAGGGGGCTAAAATCACCGACATCAACAGGACTCGGGCATCCTAAAAGGAGTTAGCTTTCCAGATGTCAACCAGTGGAGGAGCTGCTTTGTCCTGCATTGCTTGGGCTGCACCAGGCTGGATCAGGCCCCAGGCCATGCCCCTGCACACACTTTGCTGCCATGAGCAAAGCTGTGGGTGGCACCAAAAGATGATATTCAGGAGGCAGGTGACATCTGGTCGATGGTCAACACTGTGAAGTGAAGATCCAGCAACAGTTACTTCAGTCCCATCATCCCTTTTGGTAAAGCCAGCCTGTAGCAGCCTCATTTAATAAGTTAATTAAATGAAGAGAATGACTTATAAGCAGATTTAAAGGTGCTTTAGTTAAAAAGCATATGCTGTAAGATTGCTTGGTTGCACAACAGGCTAAAAGGCTTTTTTTTATAGATGAAAAATTCATTCCCTTTTTTTAGGGAATGAATAAAATTACTATTTTGACTTGGTTTAAAGCTCTTCGTTAATAAAACCTAAAACTCAGTCATTAGAAGCACCTATTTCTAATCCCTTTTTTCCTTTCCTTTCGTCCTAGGATGTTTGACGAGAGAATTTTTACAGGTACGTTCTCCACGTCCTTTGACCTATTACCCACAAAACTGAAAGACTATTCAGAGAAGCAAAATTGAAATAATGTCACTTGTAAGCAGCAAAAGTGCCGAACACGTGCAATTATGCTTAGTGAGGAGTAGCCTTGTCTGTGCTGAGATTGCCTTTGCCTGGGATCGGTGCAAGCACTGTGTGCCCCTTAAATAGTGTTTTGAAGGTTTAAGCAACAAATCCCCGGTGCGTGAGGCTGGGCTGGCTCCCTGTGCTGGGCTGAGCTGCAGCTACAGGCAGCACACGACATGTTTCTGTGCTTTCAGGAGGAAGAAAAATCACTGCTGGGTTCCTCAGTGGTAAATTATTCTTTTCTTGGCTGGGAAGTGCTAGCATCATCCAGCTGCTGACTGTTTTAAAAAGTAAAACAACAAAAATGCATTTTTTCAGTGACAAAACCCTGAGAGGGGCTTTCTTAGGCTTTCTTTGCCTCATGTTTTTACTCCTTTTTGTTTGAGCTGGAGAAGCCAGGCTAAATGCTTTTTGGCAAACAAAAGGAGATAGGTATTGGGGTGGCCTGACCCAACCCTCACTCCAGCTGCCCCATCCCACTGCCCAAACTATGGCACTGCACCCCAATTTATCACCACCCAGCCCCGCTCCCAGATCGCCTGGGCTTGGCTCACAAGTAAAGACCTGTTGTTTTTTTTTCCCCAAGCTGCCAACCCCACATGCTGGCGGTTTTCCAGACACCTTCTCCTCCGACATCTCCACCGGCCAAATTAACACCTGTGGCCCCGTGACAGCCCCGGCCCCAAGGGTGCTCCCTGGGGACAAAGACACCCAAAGGGGACCTCCAGCAGAGCCCGGAGGGGGTCCCACCTCAATGCGGTGGGGGGATGGGTTCCTTTGTCTCCAGCCCTATAAATGACTTTTTTTCTCAAGAAAAGGGTTTTTAAAGCTCTAATCCACCCCAAGGGATGGAGCACTGATCTATGTCCCGGGATGCAAAATCCATCACGGTTGTGTGGTATCTGGGGGGAGGCATCGCATATATCTGCACGTCAGCTCAAGAGCTGCTGCTGGAAAGCACCGTGCTACGAGCTCAGGGGTTACACGGCAGGGAGGTACAAGTGGAAATTAGGAGATGAGGAAGCAAACCCAGCAGGACTGGAGCGCGTGGCAGTTCCCCCTCCCCTGCCTGGTCCCTCCAGGCCTACCAGAAGCAAAACACATTAAACCTGGCTTTTTGTGATTCATGTCAGCACATCTGACTGTGCAAAAAAAAAAAGCATCTGCTGAGTCAGGAGGTGCCATTTTTGCTAAGACACTATTTTCTGAGCGGAGCTGTATTTTAAATTGCCGACTGCAAAGTATCCCAAAGCTTCCCTGTACAGTTTTGCTCACCCTTTAATTAAAATACCCACCACTGCTAGGAAACCTATTTTTGCTACTCCCCTGGGTAGCAGCTTCAGGCAGGCTTTGCTGCTGCAAGAACAAGATTTGGTCCATAGAAAGCACAAATCAAAAGGAGCCTTTTGGACTGCTGGCAGATAAATAGTGTCTTTAAGGCCCTATATTGCTGCTGGTCCCATTGCCAGTGCCCTGCCCTTCCCTGCAGGCCGGAGCCGAAAGGAAAAAGGCTTCATGTTCCCATGGATGGGATGTGTTTTGGAGGGTGGGGATGTCGCGATGGTGCTTTGAGACCAGGGCAGTGCCTTTGGCAGCTATTTAACGAGACACCTCCGTGGTTTCTGCAGCCTCATGGTGTAATTTCATTCCCTCCTTTGGCTCTTCACTCACCTTCCCTGCCCGATTTTCATTTCCTACCCTGCCTTCAGATCACTCTTTTCATCTCCAAGGTCATTGCTGAGACTTCGTTTCAGCTCCTTTCAGGTTGCTGAGGAACAGGGAAGGGAGAGAGGAGGTTTTTCATAGTGACAGGATGCTTTTGTCCCTCTCCGTGTTGCTGCAGCAGAGATTTCTCTTGCTGCATGTGGGCTTGGAGCTGCAGGTCGGGGCTGCCAGTGTCACCGCTGCTCTGGGCTTTGCCAAGCTCCTGTCCAGCGCAGCCCGTCCCCTCCCTTGGGATGGGGCTCTCCCCACTTTGGGGCTTGCTCCTGCAGCACTGGTCCATGGCCCTGGCCCTGCCTGGGTTTCCCGACCCCAGTCCCCACCTCTTGGCACCCTGTCCCGGCAGCCAGCCCTTTCCGGAGGTGCTCCATCCCCAGCAGGGCTCCCCAGCACACAGTTACGCAGAGGTTTAAGCAAGTGTCTTGCTATTATTTTCACATGTAAACCCAATTAAATCTGCACCCTTCTCTTTGTAAGCAGTTGACTCTTGAAAACCTGTCCCCCACCCTGACCTCTGCTCTGGGACTAGGAGGGGAACAAGTGGAGGTGGAAAAGCTGCATCGTTGGCATCTCTGGTTGCTAATTCTAGTTCTGCTTTTCCTTCCAAAATCACCCTGCGCACCCGGCACCAGGAAGCAAATTTACCAAAGATCCAACCAAGCTGGAGCCCTCCAGCCCCCCCGGGGAGATCTCCCCAGAGCCGCACCGCGGGGCCGTGCTGGACCTGGCAGCGGCCTCTCAGGCCAACAGCAGGTAAATGGCACTCCCGTCCCTCGGCCACCGCCAAGTGACATCCCTCGGAGAGTAATTTCGGGGGCGTTTATGTGCACGGCAGGTTATTGCTGCGCTGCCGGCTTGCGCGCCGGCCGGGAAGGGCGGGCCCGGGAGGGTGCGACGGGCGCGATTCAGTAAGCTGCAGTGCTGGGGAGGCGGGGTGGGTAACGTGGTGGGAAGGCGAGTGGCTGTAAGGGCTTTGCTTTCCCGCTTCCCTAAAAACCCACTGCGATCGCACAGCTAGCTGGCACAGGACGAGGCCGAGCACCCCTGTCCTTCTGTGAGCCAAAATAACGAAGTTTGGGATCACTGATGAACCCGGGGCCGTGCCCGAACAGGCCGGTATTATCTGTAGGAGCGATCTCTGGTGTTAAAGCATGGCCTAAGGATTCACCCTCAGCCGGCACCGTAACACAACATCCTGCTAATTAAGAGTTACTTGTTTATAAAGCTCGCAGGGAGACTAATAGCGGATTAACAGATATTTTAATAAAGGTG
>NW_010532874.1:27735-37480 GCF_000687285.1 Phaethon lepturus
TAACATAGGCAGGGCCTATGGAGTGTATAGCGCTGCTTTCCAACCCCTGCTGGGAGATCCAGAAGGTATTTTGCTCTGTGTAGCCCCAGTTGCCTTCATTTTTGCTTCAGCTGGTCAGAAGCAAGGTAGCATTTAGCCCCAACATTTACCTTTAAAATCACTTTAAGTAAGAGAAGCAGGGCAGCAGCTCCTAGCAGTGTAACGGGTGCTGACGGGCGAGGCTGCGCTGCAGGGGAAGGAGCCTTTTCCCAGCCTTGCCCCGCACAGGCAGCTCGGTCACGGATGGGTTTACAAGCAGCAAAATGAATTCTGCTGCGATGTCCGTCCACTCCCCCATGCTGGAGGCCGCGGCTGCAGGGAGGCTCAGCAGCAGGGGCGTAGGAGCGAGTGTCCCTCAGCCTCTCCGGCACAAAGTGCCGCTGCCTGGTGCTGACACCTCCAGCCGCCGAGGCTGCGGACCGTGCTGTGGGGCCAGTAACTTCCGCAAGCTGGGATGGGAGATGGGGTAACTTGCCCATCTCCTCCATGACATGTGTTGAGTTCCCCTCCGTCCTTGGCTCTTTGTTGACATGAACCTGCGGCAGGTTGGAGTCTCCTGGTTCTCCTCAGTGCTCTTTCAGGTTTGTCCCCTTGGATGCGGCTGCCCTGTACCTCTAAAGCCGTGCGTGCCCTGGGCAGGGGAACCTGCCGCGTCAGCAGCGTTAGAGCAGGCAGTGAGTGAGCCTGGCAGTGCACCAAGCACTGAAATCTCACAGATTCAGGGGGCAGAGACCTCTCAACCTGCCCAGTCTGTGGGGCTGGCATTCGTCACCCAGCCCTCTGGGTATCTCCAGCTTCAAAGGAGGGTTTGGGGGTCGTTTTACCCCACAGGTTTGGGATGGCTCTTGCAAAACCTTACTTCCCCAGTGCTGTGGGACACCACCGTGTCTTCTCCTGGGCTTTGTTTTGCTAACTGGAAGAAGCAAATTCTTCTCATCCTCTCCTCTGCCAGGGATGGGGTGCTGGGAATACCCATGGGTGTCACTCGTACCCCATGCTATGCTACGGTGGTGTTTCCTGTACTTTGCAGGGGCTGGCCCCACTTCCTTGTACCATTGGCTGCGGGAGCAGTACAAGCCGTGCCACGCTGGAGCTCTGGTGCAAGGCAGAGTCAACCACAGGCATGGGAAGGGGGGTTTAGATGAGTGAGTGGTTGGCTTGGCTTGCCTGGACCAGGTCTCGGCGGGTGATGTTGGTTTGCTCTGTGCATTGATCTTGCACATGGGTTGAAATGGTCGGGGCTCAGCGTGCAGGTGTCACCCCCGGAGGACAGCACCCCCAAATGCTGTGCTGGTGAAGCAGAGCCATGGCAGCATGGGCGCTCACCCGCTCTGCCGGAGGGAGGCTGGTGGCGGCTGCCTTTGGGCGTCCGTGCCGGAGCGGGGCTGGCTGAGTCACTCCAGTACCTTTCAGCAGCAGCGAGCTCAGTGCGCCGGGTGAGTCAGCCCTTTCCAACCATTTAAAACTGGTTGGAGGAATCACGCCCCACACGTGCCTGTGTTTCCCCCCAGTGATGAAGGGACTCCAGATGAGAGCCTTGGCCGGAGACATCTGCAGTGGGAACTCGGCTGGGCTGGGTCTAGGTCTGAGGTGCTTCACTGGTGTTAACGGGGAATTAAACTTGAATCTCCAGGATCTCCAGCTAGGGCTTAGCCACAAAACCATTTCTCAGCCAGCTCGCCATTGCTCTCTGCACCTTGCTGAATCGCTCTGTGTCTGGAGGTGTTTAGACTTGGGGAGCAGCAGAGCATCCATGGGGAGCTGGATGCCCGGGGAAACAGTGATGCTTGAAATACTGCTGGCCTCTAAGCATGCTGCGGGGCTGAAACCTGGCCTGAGGCTTCTCGTTTTCCCATTCATTTGTTAACATTTGCAATTAGAACACTTTTAATTTTTGATGCAGAACATCCCGCTGTGCAGTTAAATTGGTGTGACTGGAAACAAGGAGGTGGAAGGATGGGATATTAGGGATGTCGAGCTGGTTTCTCCGAAGCAATAGGTAGCAAACCAGCCCCTGCACGTCTGTGGGAGCATGCCGGTGGGGTGGGAGCTGAGGTTTGCCGCTGCTCTGAGGGCAGCCAGAGGCTTGTGGTCCCGATACGGCCCTCGCTGATGCTGCACCATCCCCGTCTCACCTGCTGCACTCCCACTGTGGGCCAGGTAGGGGTTGCATGGTGTCTTTAGAATACCCTATGGGGGAAAAATACTTTTCATAGGGGTGGTTTGTACCCAGCTGGATTCAGGTCGCCCTCTCTGTGGTGGTGCTGTGATGTGGGCCATGCTGGGCTGGGCTGGGCTGACCACCTTCCACTGGTGTGAATCTGGCACAACCTAAAGGTCATCCTGGGGTCCCTTTCAAATTTATCCTAGCTACGTGTGTATATATGTCTTGTTCCTAATTTACCTTGTGCGTGTGCATACTGAATCAGGCCACGGACCCCGAGGTTCATGTGCATCTCTGGTTACAGAGGGAATCACGAGCTGCAGTGGTGGTGCACAGCTTGCTTTACCTGCCACAGGGGTAAACTTAAATCTCACAAAATCTCCCAGTGCATTGATAACACCTGTCTGCAGGAAAAAATACATGGATATTCAAATCCCACTTTGCTCCTCCTGCACATGAGGAACCTCTGTTCCCTGGTAGGAGCAGAGCATTTCCATAGCTGTGGTCCACCCAGGGCAGAGTCCGGTTCCAGGGAAGGGGCAATGCCAGATGCTCCAGTGAGAAGGGCCAGATACTGTGGGGGTAACACAATCCCCAGGCCAGCCCCCCTCCCAAATTTCCCTTGGGAAATGCTGACTTTGACCTGAAGTGGGAGAGTTGAAAACCCTTCCCAAGGCTCTTAGGTAATATATACAGTACTTTCTAGACTAGAGATCTTTTTTGCCTGTACCACATTTAGGAAGAACATTTCAAGAGCACTCCTGGCTTCCTTTGCATTGCCTGTAGTTTGTTCGGCTGACGCTGCTGAGTGGATTTAGGCGAGCGAGAAGTGCTTTTGAACATCCCCCCTGAGCCAACAGGGATGTGGTGCTGGCTCAGAGGGTTTTCCTTCCTTCTGGAGGACCAGCGTTGCGGATGAGTGCATTTTCCAGTGCCGTTCCTCAAATCATTTACTGCCAAAGCTCTGTGGTTGTTCTTGTTTAAGAAAGAGAGAGACGGAAAGCAAACGCATCCTGAGAATGCAAAGTAATCTCATTTGGATGCTGAACACCTTGTGTAAATTCCTGAGCATGAGAAGTTAACTGTAAATGCGAGTTTGGGATAGCGCCCAGTTTTCAGGGGAGAAGAGCTTTGGGCAGAATAAATATTTACCAAATCAATTGACTTTTTTCCTTTCTCCCTATTTGCATTAGCTCCATGAGTAACCACATTGTAATGATGCTTTACGCACTGGTCTGTGCCACAAAGGCATGGAGTCGACCAGCTTTCGGGCTTAAAACCCTTGCTTTCAGGAGCTCTCTGCTGCGGTACATCCATCGGTGTCTAGCGGCAGGGCTGATACCGGGGGAGAGTTTGGGAGCAGGGCTCCGTTGCAGAGAAACCACAGACCGTGGCTTTCCCTTGCAGCCACCGATGTTGCGCTGCTGCTCGGACCATGGGTGCAGCGTCCCCGGGGACCCCTCCCTTGCCTGGCATTGCAGGGGGCTGCGGTGTTTTTCCTCCTGCCAGGATCAGCCCTACGCACACTGCTGGGTTTTAAGCCTTCCCTTTGCTTTCTCCATGACCACCTCTCTTGTCTACCTTTCCCTTCCAGGTCCGAGAAGTGTAGTGTTTCTGAAAGCTGTGAACCAGGTGAGGAATAATTTGTTTTCTCTTGCAAAATAGTGATATTGGAGGGAGCACTAGAGAAAGCTGCCTGCAAAGTAACTTGGACATGTGGCACCAGTTACCTTTTTGCCCCACAGGGCAGTTCTCTCAGAATTTTATCCCCGTTTGATAGATACAGAGTTGAAGGGTCTTACTCTTTGACCCTCCAGTTGGGTTCCAAAACTGCTTAAATTGAAATAACAAGACTTAAGCACATGCTTAAATGCAATGCTAAGGGAAATCTTCACTTTTAGACTTCTCCCTAAAAGCTGCCATGGTCAGGTCACCAAGAAATCATCAGTGTCAGTGCTCTGAGCACCGCAAATGAGAAGGAAATTATTTTACTCAGGTTTAGGTGCTTGGACCCATTGAATCACCACTGAATCGGTGAAGCCACACCAAGCCTCGCTGTCCTGCCTGCCCAAGCTGCAAGCTGTGACTCAGCCCCTTGCAGTGAGTCAGTCCTACCCTGAATGAGGAAATTTATCTGGAGATAAGAGGCAGCTGGGCTGGGCATCACATGCAGCATCCTCCTGGGGCAGCCTCTGTGGGCTGGCCAGGCTGGCGCAGGCTCCCTGCCCCACGGCTGTTCAAACCACACTGAATTTTGCCAGGGCTCAGCTGGTTGTGCCCTGGTGTGATGCGGTTGCGGTCAGCCCTCCCAGAGCACGGCTCTGCAGAAGGGCTTGTCCCAAACATGAGTTTGGGAGCATTAAAAATGTATGGAGTGCCCACTGGAGATGGCTCCTCCTGCCTTCCCACCAAGGCTTGTTGGCAACCCAGTCCGTTTTAAGTGGAGAGAGCCAGGAACGAGTGCATAACGAGGGCCGGTGGCTGGTTCAAGGGCACGGGCAGCTCCTGCCAGCCGAGCTGTTTGCAGAGACCATGCCTGTGGACATCCTTTGGGTACTTCCATCCCATGGGCTTGATGCTGCTGGGCCACTTGGCCAAAGCCTCGTTGCTGCGGGATGCTCAGCTGGCACTGAAGTCGCGGCTGGCCATGGTTTCCCTGCCTGCGCTGGTGGGCAGACGTAGCATTGCTGGTTCCTGCTGGCGATTTGCCTTTCGTTGCCTTTCCCTGGTAGGTACCTCAGGAGACCTGGGTGTGATCAGGCAGATCAAAATCGAGCCGGACGAGCTGGACATCATCCAGATCACCGTGCCAGGTAGGCCCTGGGGTACCGGCTGCGTGCAGTGGCCTCTGCGCAGGCACGGCTGCCAAAAAAACATTTTGCTTTGAGAAGAGGCGTTTGCAGGGTATCTCCCAGCACAGAAGGTCTCCCCGTGCCCATACAATGGTCTTCCTTCCCTGAAAGTCATTTTAAGGGGCATATCGGGAATGAGCTGGTTTCCTGGGAGCAGTGGAGAGTGTTTTAGGGCTCTTTGTTGTTTCTCTCTCTCCTTTGTTGCTTTTCTATCTTTCCTTTTCCCTGGAGAAAGCAAGCCTGGTTTGCAGCTTCTTCACCTGCGGGCTTGGAGGATCCCAGGTATCGAATGCAGGATGCTTGTGATGAGGTCCTTAATTTAGAAAAAAAGCCTGGTTATGAAGTTTTCATAAGAACAGGTTTAATATTAAGCACATACTGAAAATGTGTTTGAATTGGTGGCACTGATTCATTTCCCCATGTTTCTGCCCGGAGGGGTCGGTGGTGATGGGTGGTGATGGAGATGAGCGGTTGGGTGCTTGAGGGGCAGCTGGGAGACTTGTTTTCCACTTACCTGACCTGGACAGGGCAGCAAATGCTAGGATGATCCTCGGACTTTAATGAGTGGATAGTTAGCACTTCGCATTTTCAGTGTGCTTTACAAACATTAATTAATAATCTCACCAGAATGAGGGCAGCAACAGGACTCCCAACGTGCCCGAGGGTGAGCGATGCTGGCGACAGCAGTGACGCCAGGCCCTGCCGCACTGGTGCGATCTCTGTTGTACCCAAATTGTAGCAGTCCCCTTAATACAGTGATATTTGGGGAGTCACTCCAGGATTATCGTAGAATGGACTTAACATAGGAACAAGGTATAGTGGTAGATCAAACATTTTAATTTTCAACTTGGCAGCTAATGGAAGAGAAGAAAGCTAATACATCGGGAGCTGGCGGTGCGTGTGAGGAGGAGGAGGTGGTGTTATCGCTTCCCCGGTGCCGGGTAGATCATACTTCAACTCCAGAGTCCACCTTTTCTTACCTTATTTGAAGATTGAGTTCAATCAGAGGGAGTACAGCTGAGGGCAGGGAGGAGGATTAATAGAAAAGAGGTGCTCACCTACAGGGAGAAATGGATGAAATTAGGATTATTCATCCTGTGAGGTGATGCTTAAGAAGTGACCTGATTGCAGTATTTAAACTAGCTGAAGGTTTATTTAAAGCTAAATTTGGATAGTTCTTTGAGGGTGTTGGAGAGCCCAGCGTTCGGGGAGACAGGTTTAAATGAAGAGGGCATATAGGTTACGTAAGGGAAGCCCAAGGAGGTGTGATTTTATGGAGGAAGGCAGCATTAGTGGAATGGTTTTCCCACAGTGGAGTAGCTAAGTCAAGCAGCATTAACTTTTTAAGCCAAAATTGAGTGTCTAGATGGAATTAAGCCAAGTAAATAGTTTTGAACTATTTTTGCTCTTCACCTTCCATGGAGGTTAGGAAGAAACTTTGGCTCCTTTCCCTCCGGCTGAGAGGTCATATGGATTTCAGGGATGAGCTCCGGGTGGTCCCGGGAAGGAAGAAGGCTCCTGATGTGGCCATGGTGTGGGGGGCTCCTGGGACTGGGGGGGGCCCTTTACTCAGCCTTTCCTGATGAGCCAGGACCCTCTTGAACCCTGTTTTGGGGATGGTGACCCCCCCAGCATTGAAACAAAAGCTGCCCATGGGGTTTTGTCCACAGACCGATCGCCCGGTTCGGATGAGATGCACGACCCGGTGCCCACGCACATGGCCTCGGAGGAGTCGAACTACATCCTAGAAACAGTAACAGGTACCAGAGTTGAAGCATCTGGGAGACTGTGTGGGGGCACAGGAGCTTGTGTGTGTGTGAGAAACGAGTAAATACCGTTTATGAGCCGAGGTGATGGAGTCAGGACCTGCTTCCAGAGTCATGGCCTCAATCAGGCCAGCTGGGAGGTCTGATAGACAAACTGGTGGCTTTTCTGGCACTGCCACGCCTTCCCAGTCTCTCTCCAGCCCCAGCTCCCTGCAAACTCCGGCTCCTCTGCCCTGCTCACGACTGGGATTTACCCGGGGGAGTTGTGCCGGTGCTGCGGCTGCCCTCGCTCATGCCGAGTGCTGGGTCTCGCTTCTCCCAGGAAGCCCACGCTGAAGGGCGGGCAGAGCTCGTGGATGTAGGCGATGGGTTTGTTCTGCTCGTGCAGCTCCTGGCGTGATGCTGCCAGCCCGAGCCTGCGCTGGAGGTGTGTGCTCAGAGCTCAGTGAGGGGAGGGGTGGTTGCGTGACTGCAGGGGACCTGGAGACCTCCCGCTCGTATCTGGTCTGGTTTTGCTGAGACTGGCCACCACGAACCCTCCTCTTCCTCAGCAGGGACAGAGAAGGGGTCCAGCGAGGAGTCACGACACGAGGAAAAGCAGATGGACGGATCAGGTGAGTGTGCGATGAACCCCGAGCATCGCCTGATCATTGCAAGTTTTTGGAAGGATGGATGAACACAGATATATTTTGGCTTGGGTTTCCTGGGCTTCCTACCTTATCAGCAACGCATTCAGCCCCCAAAAAGCTCAACATGGAAGGACACTGCCGTGTTCTCGGGCTCTGTCCTCGCCTCTCTTGCCTCGATTTACTTTTTTCCCTATCTTTTTCCTCCTTGCTGCTAGCACCGCTCTGTGGCAGGTGCGTCGCTGCCCTGCCTCGCTCACGCTCAGGGGTGAGCTTGGAGGCAGCTGCCGGAGGACCGGCACCGATCTGGGAGGCGTGAAGACCACGCAGCCGGCTCTGCCGGAGGTCAGGGGCTGCTCGCCTGCACTGTGTGTTTCTTGCCCCAGAGGCAGCTGATTCCTCAGAGCATTTCTCTCTTTTTTTTCTTTTTTTTCTTTTTTTTTTTTTTTTGCAGATGGTATAGGGGACGTTTTAAGTCATTTGAGGAAACAAGTTGAAATTTTGTTCAACACAAGATACGGTAAGACGGTCATTAACACATATTCATCATGCCAAGCGCCGGCCTCTGCTGTGGGGAGCTCCTAATTGCTCAGAAATGTCACCTGCCATTTCCAAACCAGTGGCTGAGTAAAGGTGCAATCTAATTTGTTCATTTGCTGTCTGCTGGGCTTACAAATGCATCTGAAATCTCCCCGGGCCTTGTTATTGCAGCTCTTCCCCTTGGTTTCCTCGATGCCTTTTTGCTTGCTGCAGCCCAGGAATTGCTGCCATGACCTTCAGCCTTCCTCCTGCAGAGGGAAGGACCAAAGTGTTTCCCCCCATCACTTGTTTGAAATATCACAGAGGGTTTTCCACCCAAGGTGGTCATGGTGTGTCCTGGGAAGGCTGGCAGGACCCCGGTGCTGGGGGCTGGCACTTGGCATGCTGCTCACCCCTTTTTAGAAAGGTTATTTAACTGGAAAAAAATACATGTGAGGTCACATGTGCATTTTGAGAGCTGGCAGCAAGTTTTTGCCACTGGCAGGACCAGGAGACACAGCTCTGCCTGGTGGTCCTCCAAAGCTGGGGGCAGAGCTGAGCTGCGGCCCCTGGACTGCCGGAGCGCATCGTGACCAGGGGAAAGGAGAAGGGCCAGGATGCTCCTGGGCAGGGTTGGGTGCTGGGGATGCAGCTGGAACAGTGCCGGAGCGATGGCCCTGGCTGCACCCCATGCTTTAGTAACAGACTGGGAGTCCTCACCCACACTCGTGGGATTTTGTCCTGGCTTTTCACCTCTGGCCGAACAGCGCTGCTTGGTGCTAGCTTTTTGGTTGCTTATTGGCAATATTTGGGGGACCAAAGGGAGCCCACACCATGCCACGTTGCACAGGCTGGCAGGGCACCCCGAGGCACATTCCCCATCCCCTCATCTGTCAGAGGGAGGTCCATGGAGGTCTGGACGTGGGGTCCCATTGCCAGAGAGGTGCTTGCAACCTTTACAGGAAGCCCCTTCGATGTGTGCCACTGCAAGGCAGGCTGTGTTAATGCAGCAAAGGCAAAAGCCAGCTCCCGGCAGCTGGCTGGCTCTGTCCCTCGGCTTGTGTCTGCCAGCACCCGGGACATCCCCACCGGGGACATCCCCACCAGGCACAGAGTGACAACAACCTCTCCAAAAACCTCTCTAGTCCCCCACTGACATACCGTGTCGCCGCTGCTTTGACCCGATGAGGAGGTCCAGCAAAGTAACGAGATTTGGTCCCTACACAGCGAAAGCCATAGGAATATCGGAGCCGGTCAAAGTTCCCTACTCCAAGTTCCTGATGTATCCTGAGGACCTGTTTGTTGTGGGCTTGCCGGAGGGCATCCTGCTGCGGCGCCCCAACTGCTTCGGGATTGCGAAGCTGAAGAAGATCCTGCAAGCAAGCAACAACATCCAGTTTGTCATTAAAAGGTAAGGTGGAGCGGTCGTCGCCTGGGGAAGATGTTCCTGCTCGGAGCTCCTGCTGCTGTGCAGTGTCCTGGGGAACATCCATCACTTGGTCACCTTCAATAAATTTGCTTTATTAGAAGCAACCAAGGGTTGTTGCCTTGTTGGAGCCATCCCCGAGAGGCAGCGGTGGTGTTGTCATCTTTCCCTTGATGATTTTGGCTTTTTAACACACTTTTGCAAAGGTCTGGCCACAGCAGCAGGGAGCACCCAAGGGTGGGTGAGAGGAGCCAGAGCCTTTAACCTTCAGGCGCGGGGCAAGGAATGGGCCTGGAAGCCCTGGCGTGTTTTCTTATGAGAAGTGGCTCCAGCCAAGGTCCAGATGTGCACAT
>NW_010532874.1:37532-47944 GCF_000687285.1 Phaethon lepturus
GGGGGGCTGTCACGGGGGCGGGGGGGGCTGTGAGAAGCCACGACTGATGTAACACAACAGCATTGCCCTGAAAGGGAATGGATCCAGCAGAGATGGATTTAAAAATATTTTTAGGTAGTTTGGGGAGTTTCTTGCCCAAATGCTGACTCAGCCTCCCTTGCACAGGAGAGAGCTGATGCAGCCAACGTGGCGGGCGGCTGAAACGGAGAATAAATGTTGGGAGCGCAGAGATTTTGTGGCATCAGACCAGCAGCCTCCAGGACAGCCCGACCACGTTTTGGGGGTTCTGTCCCTATCTCAGACACCTTGCTCTGTAGCGCAGCTTCAGCGCAGCTCGTAACGAGTCCTGCTATCGTCTCACTGTGTGGTTTTAGCACTAGATACCCAAGTGGCAATTTCGGGGGCCAGTTGTATGTTGAAAGGAGCTGTGCATGGCTTCTCCCATCCCCAAGAAACATGCAGGACCGTTTGTCCTAATAGTCTGTAACTGCTGATTTAAGCTGCTCAGCCAGCGCCAGCTTAATGTCATCCCGAGGAGCATCACATCAGCTCACTAAAGAGTCTGTCGGCATGAAAATTACTTCTGAAGTTCCCCCGCTGCATTGCGGGAGCTTTAAAATTGCGTTAGCCAGACCCGGTGCGTGGGTTGCAGCTGTGGGAGCGCTGTCCTGGGGGATGCGGGAGCAGCGGGGTGCCGCTGGCCGGGGAGCTCACTCGCGTGCCCTCTGCTTCTCGCTGTTTTCCAGACCAGAGCTGCTGGCGGAGGGCGTCAAGGAGCCGGCGTCGGACAGCCCGGCAGCCAAAGGTAGGCTGCGAGACGCCCGGCAGCCCGGCCGTTAAGGACTAGGTAGGAGAGGAGTGAGAGCGTTTTCCTACAGTGCGTCTCTTGTCTTCCCTCCCCACCTCATTTTTTGGCTGGAACCCCCCTCCTGTGCATCCCTCTCGGCGGCATCGCGAATCCTAATTCCTCTTACGTCCCCTGTCTCAGCCGCCAGCGAGAGGGACTCGAGCGAGGCGCTGCTGGAGGACGCTGTGAAGAGACAGGGCTTTCAAGGTGAGAGCCTGGAGGCATCTGGGGGAGGTTTGAGGCAGAGTCCCTGGCCCGCTGCGGGGGCTGCGCAGGGCAAACGGATGTGGGAAGGGAGCGGCCGTGGGGCGTCGAGGCTCGTGGGTTGGCAGAGGAGCGCGACAAGGCAAGGATGGGAGGGAGGAGAGGAGGAGATGGGGTGAGAGGATGGGAAGGACAGGCAACCGGAAGACAAGATGTGCAGCTGGGGCGGGGAGTCCCCAAGGAAGAGACTTGACGTGCTCTGGATGGTGCCCTAATTAACCGGCTTTGCTTATCTTGCCATCTGACCTTGCAAGATGCAGATTTAAGTCTTCCAAGCCTCGGAGTTTGCCTTTTTCTTTCGGGCTTTTTCCACCCGACAGCTGGCATGGTGGCTGTGTCGGGGGAAGAAGGAATGCTGAGAAGTCCATGGGCAGCGGGCAAGTGCTGCCCTGCTCGAGCATCCCTTTCCTTGGGCCATGGAAGCCTGCGAGGGTTTGCAGAGAGGGATGGAAGTTTTTCAAAGGCTTTGGTTTTTCAGAGGCTTTGGAGTGCATTTTATTTTAACACTGGTAATTATCACAACTGAATCTTCGATTTCACGCAGCTTTTATTCTTAGCAAACAGGCAGGGGGAAAAAAAACATATTTCTGTTTAGATTATTTTTAAGGACTTTGAATGGCCCACTCCAGAGATTAGCTAATTGCAAGATAAGGACTTTCCTATAATTAGAAAATGGCATTACTTAAAAGTCACAGAGTGCCTTTTAATTTACCAGCAGAAGTCCATAATTGTTTCTTTATTTTACAGAAAATTATGATGCCAGGCTTTCCAGAATAGACATAGCTAACACGCTGCGGGAACAAGTCCAGGACCTGTTCAATAAGAAATACGGTGAGAAACCAGGGTGGGAGTCGGTTTTATTCCCCCTAATTCCTCATGAATTTTTTTGTTCCCTATCCCTCCCCTCTCCTCCCGATTCCTCCTTGCCAGGAACTCTCTCTCGCCTCCTCCTTGACCTGGCGGGGCCAGAGAGGGAACGGTGGGGCTGGGAACTGGTGCTCTTTGCTGCAAGGCGCTTGCTGTGTAGGCAGCTCCCATGCGGCATGGGGGAGCCCATGATGGGGAGCGTGCCGCAGCCCTTCTCGCTGCCTGCCCTCCCTGGCCACGTTTTGTTTTTTCTGTTAATCCCTCCTCTGTGAAGAACAACGATGGTAAATTCATTAGTTGGAAATTGGAGAGCTGTGGGAGCACGGGGGGTGGTGGGAGGGTGGGAAGGGAATAAGGAGAGGCTGTAGCGAGCGCTTGCAGGAGTGTTGGGGGACAAGTAGATGCCACTCCTCCTGTCCCCAGGGCACCTACCCAGGCTCTGCAGGGCACTCCCATGGCCTGCCTGCCCCAGCCGCTGTTCTTTATCAAGCAAGGCAGGGAAATGCTGTTCTCCCCATTTTCTAGGCAGGGGGAAGACTTGTGCGGGTTCCCAGGTACTCACAAGAGCAATTACTTGCAAGGAAGTGTGTAGCCTCAGTCCTGCAGCCAGACCTCAGAGAGGGAACATGCCTATGGAGTTATGTCCAAATAATGTCCCAAAGCAAAGAGCAGCGGCTTTCTGTCCCTCCCACTGCACTGCATGAGCATCGTCGTACAGGATGGTGCCTCTCCTTGTCCCCACCAGCTCCGCTGTGCGCTCGCAGCTGCCTTGGGAGCCCTCCGCTCCCGTTGTGGAGGTGGCCTGAAAATGTCAGTCCTCGATGTAACGCTTGACATGGTGTCTCAGGCAGCCCGCTCACGCCGCGCTGTGCTTTGGCGGGGCCGGGCATGGAGCCAGAGCCGCCATAGAAAAGGCATCCCTGGCATCCCGCTTGCTTACCGCTTGCTTACCGCTTGCTTCTCTCCCAGGTGAGGCCTTGGGGATTAAATACCCCGTGCAAGTGCCATACAAGCGGATCAAGAGCAATCCGGGGTCGGTGATTATAGAGGGGCTGCCCCCTGGGATCCCCTTCAGGAAGCCGTGCACCTTCGGCTCGCAGAACCTGGAGAGGATATTGGCTGTCGCCGATAAAATCAAGTTCACTGTGACAAGGTACGTGGCCAGAGGTATCAGCAACCCTTCCGAGGGGGAGAGGGAGAGGAGGAAGCCAACCTAAATGCACCCCCAGTTCTGCCAGCCCTATCGAGGCAGGGCTGTAAATACTATAAATGCCTCCAGCCCCCGAGACAGCTATTAAGTTGGCAGGTAACGGTTCAACAGAAAGGAGGGGACCGTAAAATAGAGACTCTTGCTCTTTCCTCCTGTTTGCTGCCTGAGGAGGTGGTGGAGAAGGTGCTGATGGAAGAAAACGGTGCTTGGTGCGATGGCTGTGTGGGCAGAGAAATTTCAGCCGCTTTTGTAGGAGTCTTGAGATGGGAGAAACGTTGCGTGGTTTATTGCTGGTGAAGGGCAGCGCTCAGAGAGGCGCTGGGCACTGGCCATTCGCGAGGGGGTCCTGCGGGCTCTGCAGCCGATGGACACAAGCGGGAGGGGAAAGGCACTTTATCACCCTATCACTATAAGGTGAAACCAGGAAAAACAGGCTTTAAGTGTGGCTCCACCACCCGCTCGCTGGGCCACGCTGCCTGTCGTCTTACTGACGCGGTGCATGCTGCCCAAGCAGAGCTCCCGTCGGTCCCGTGCGAGTCGTGGCACAGCGTGCGAAGGGCAGGCTGATCCCTAACGTGGGCCACGGGAGGATGCTCGGTCCAGGCATGTTGGCTTCCTAGTGTCGTTTCGTTTTAAATCTCCTTTTTTCCTTATTTTCTACAGGCCTTTTCAAGGACTCATCCCCAAACCTGGTAAGAGATGATGCCTTTTTGCTTAAGCAATGCATTGGCCAAGCATTTAGTGGTGGTCCGAGAGTTGTAAGCTGTGGAGGGTGTGCAATAATTTTATCAGCGGGAGGAGGGTTGCCCCTGACCTCACTTTCTTGGGCTTCCCACTTTGTTTTATTGGTGTATGGTGCATTTGCTGAAGTTTCCCTGACCAAGACAGCTGGCCTCAGCATCACGCATCGGCACTGCTGCTGTTGCCTTGAATATGGCATTTTTCAAGAGCTAGTCTAGGGCAGGGATCGGCGTTCTGTATTTAAGAAGGCACACACTTTCATAAGCGTTTTCTTAAATTAAGTGTTGCAGTGAGCTGGCACGTTTGGTGGTGAGGGAGGGTCATGGGAAAGGGGTGATTAACCACAGGGTCTGCATCGGGCTGCAGCAGCACGGCAGGGAAAGCCCTTGCCGGCTTGTGGGCGTCCCACGTGCGGATACACCGGGGGGGATGTGGGAGAGGGGAGGACATGGTGTCTGGGGTGCACTCCATAATCACCGTCCCGGAGCCGTGCCCGTCCCTGTGCATCGCTGTGGTGGCTCTGTCCTTGCTTCTACGCTGCCCAGAAAAGAGAGATGCTGTTAGAAACGCGGGTAAAGACCTGTCTCAGTTTTAAATGTCTGTAATTACAACTGTTGGAAGAGCACAGATGGGTGCAAAAAACGATGTCGTCTTTATTGATGGCTTCCCATTTCCTTGGCCAGCCTCCATGGGGATGGCACAATTTAGGGAAGACAAATATGACAGAGAGGGAAACATTTATATGCCCTTACTGGGAACAGCAAAAAGGTGTTAGACACCCGAGAGGGCTCTAGCAAAAGGGGAGCTGTCTGAGAAATTCAATCCAGGGCACGGTCCGAGCGTTGACCCTCTAAATCCTTTTTTATGGCCCAGCCAAGTCGAAGGGGCAGTCCCCTGAGACCTCCGCAGACCCTGGATTTAGACTATTTTCTTTTGGTCCTGGGCAGTAAGGTGCTGGCTCGCATCAGCCGGACCTTAAATGAGCCTCCGGTGACATGCATGAACTTTGGTTTTCCACAGAATTACATGGCCATGATGCCGGAGTGAGCTGAGGATGTATCTGCTCCTCCAACCACATCTTGTCTTCCCCTTTCCCCGCCGTAATCGGTATAATTACGTTAAGAGACGCTGATCTGACACAAATCACACCATTAACAAAGGAGCACATCAGAAGGCAAATACTTCAACCTGCCAGCTGGCTTGGAAATGCAGCTTGATAGATAGAGATGTAGAGGGAATTGATTTTCTTTTCACTGCACAACATTTTTTTTTCCTCCTTCTCCAGCTGAATGCTCCCACCACAGGCTAGCCCATGCTAGCACAAACCCAAAGGCATATTTTATTCTGTGTATTGTGGTACCCAGGCGGGCTCGGAAGGAGGTTGCGGCATCCTTGCCGGGCTTGGGGCTTCGCGCCCTTACCTCCCACGGGGGTTTTAAATAAAATCAGTCCAGTCGCAGGTGAGGGGTTTTTCATACTTGACATCTCAATTTTTTATAGACTATTTCATATATTTGCTACATCTTCAGAGATAATTCCAGGACTTATAATTATTTCCTAGCTGTCAGACTACCGTTGGAATGTCTCCTTGAGAAACAGACTATTTGTATTTTGCCCCCCTCCCCAAAATCCCCATTGACAGCAATTAACCTCTCATCTGCTTTTCCACCCCATTACACCAAAGTGGATGGTGGCAACACAGTGGTACATCCACTGCCTTGGCTTTGATCACTTTTCATCTGCCTTAACAAAATGAATGATTTCCAACTAACCATAGATCATTAAAAATTTAAATTTAAGAGTGTTCTTTTTACCTCATTCTTATGTAGTAAAGTTCTGCCATGTAAAATGAAGAGCAGCGGCAGAAGAGCATGCTTGGCATTAAAACAAAATCAATGAAAATCACTTTTATTTCGCAGAGGAACGTTAAAATGAAAGCCATAGTTACTCCCAAGCAGGCTGGCATCGCAAAGGCGTCTAAAAGCTGGAAAGCCCAGGAGATGGCTGTAGAAATATAAGGGAGGTTACGTTTTTTGTGGATCATTTTGGCCAAAAATTACATTAAAAATACACATTTTAAGGGGAAAAGGGAAATTTAACATAAGCTTTTTTATTATTGTTATTATTTTAGGGTGATTTTAGGTGCCTTTAGGTTAAATTATGGGGTTTAATTTGCTTTAAACCAGTTGTGCACCTCCTGCATTGCAAAGAGCATTCCAGATAACTGCAGGACCGTGGAGGTCCGGCCTCCCGATCCCTCTCTTTTGGGGACAGCCATTTTTTAAGCGTGACAGAAACGGATAAAAGGATTTCCATACAATCTGAGTTCCAAGCGGGCTTTTTCTCAAGATTATCTGTAATTTCTCTGTCGAGATGGTATCTCCCCGCTAATGGGTCGCAGTTGGGGGCGAGGCTGCTGGCGCAGAGGCGGCGGGGGGACGCGTGCCTGCAGGGATGCTGTTTCAGAAGGTGTTTTTTGGGGAGGAAGGAGGCTGAGTTTGGGAAAAATAAAGCTGGTGGTGCTTCCCAGTGCCTGGAGGAGGTCAGGGGCTGCCACCCCCTTCTGCAGTGCGGATTTGCAGCCTTTCGAGGGTGGGACGATGGCCCCAAGGTCACCGGTGCCTCTGCCAGCACTTTACCTGCGTGGCTCCCCGGGGCTTTAACCCGGGAGCACAGCCCTCCTGGCGCCCTGAGACTTTCCTTTTGATTTCCTTTTCTTTTTTTTTCTCCCCACTGCTGGTATCTGCTCTGCGAAAAAGACCTTCAAAACCTCTTTTTCAAAGCAGAACAATCTCTCAGCATTAAAACAGAAGTGGGAGAGCAGGGGTGAAGCTCCAGCTCTATAAACACAGCACTTATCCTTTCTTTTCTTCTTTTCCTGAGGCACAGAGATATAAAACAGGCTTAATTCGAGCCTTTGGAAAAAAAAGAAATATCAAGCAGAAGTAATCTAGCACACACACACAAAAAATCTTTCTGTATGTTAATTTTTATGTGCTTTGATTGAAAATGTACACCAGCTCCATCTGTCCTATTCCCCAAACTCCCTACCACCCTGATAGATTATTTCCCATACTCCAATTAATAAAGTAGGGCAGCCAGTGTTCTTTAATTAAAAAAACCACGCATCCAGGCATCCTTTTTATATATATATATTTTTTTTTTAATCATGAGAGCACAATCCTCCACAAGACTTTGATGAGATGTGCCTCGCGTTGCAAACTCCTAGCAAGAAAAACAGAAAAGAGGAAAGCGCTTGATGGGGCGGTGACGGGAGCAGAGCGCATCTCGCTCCATCACAGGTTGCTTTTCGAGGTCCGTGCCCCTCTCCCTTCACCCCCCAGCCCCGACGTTTAACCCTCGCGGGAGCAGCCGGGTTATTTTTCCTTCTGATCTGCCTTCCCGTTAGCCGGGTGAATTATGTTTTAGTGTTCAGCTGGTTAGTGTTTCTAGTCTGAAGGTGAAAATTCAAGCGGGTAGTGTGAATAGCTGTGGAGCTTCAAGGGCTGTTTATAAGCACCTCCGCGATTCCAATCACCTTTTTCTTTGCCTATTTTTTGTCTCCTTTTCCCTTTCCCTGCGTGTGTGGCACCCTCATGCCAGCAGGAAGGCAGAGCCATCACCCAGCTCATCCCAGCCCTTGTGCTTGCTTTGCTCTTGCCTCCCTCTTGCTCCCCGCCAGTCTGTCCTTCTGCCATGTCCTTCTGAGACCCCAAAAGCCCCTTTTTTCAGGGTGCTCATTGCACGGCGAGATGGGTGCCGCTCCATCCCACTGTGGTCTGGCACTTAGGGGTGCTCTCCGTACCACGCGGCGCAGTGGCCGTGAGCCTGGTGGGATGCCTCCCATGGTGAAGGCTGAGCAGCATGTGTGGGTTACCGGGACAATGAATTTTAATTATCTTTCTTAATCAACATTATTTCCTAACGGCACCTTGAAATCTTCACCTCAAACGCTGCAAATGCCTTTGAGTTGCTGCCAACCAGATGAAATGCTGTGCTGCCCTTCCGAAACTGTTTCTGATTCGTATTGAAAAGATGCTGCTGTATGCTTCCCTTCCTCGCTGCCTGCCCGCGCTCCTGCCTGCCTGCAGTCTGCCTGCGCTCCTGCCCATGCCTCTGCCTGCATTCCTCCTTGAGAGAGGCTATGCCAGGACCTCGTTCCCTCTTGGCTCGGACTCTAGCTTGGCTTTCCCAGCGCCGGCGTGGCCCATCTGCATCTCTTCCCCTTTACATTGTGTATTTGCCTAAACATTTTGCACGGTGGGTGCTGCCCACAGGGTGTCCACGCAGGCAGGGTGTCACCCAGCGATTCCGGGGACCAGGGGACGGGCAGCATCCGTTATTTTCCGGCTGGGTCCTGCTGCGTGGCAGCGAGCGGGCGTGCTGCAGCCACCAGCCGCTTAGGGCAGGATTTGTGCCTGCCTGCAGCCCAGGCGGTGCAGGGTCCGGCTCAGCGCCCCGGCTCAGCGTGGTCTGCACTGAAGCGGCGCCTGCAGCTGCCCTGGCCAAAACCCACGATTTCGGCTCCTTTGGTGCCACTGAACCGAAGCGCAGGCGGTCGGGCTGGGGGCAGCGGCAGAGCTCGTCTCCCGTGTGCTGTCTCCCGCTTTCCCGAGCCTGCTTGAAACGTTTGATGCATATTTTGAGCTACTTCAGATTGCTCTATCTCTGCTCAGCAAATTCAGACACGCACCCCTGCTCTCTCCCCCCATCCCCTCCAGTTTGCTGGTGCCCAAATGCTGCAATTCGGCAGCAAGAGCCTCTCTAGTGCCGGGACCTGCAGCCCCCGTCCCCCCCGCCGGCTCTCCCCAGGCTGCTGGCTTCGGTGTCGTGAGCCGCTTCATTCCTCCTTTAGCCCATCATGCAGTTCCTGGCCCTAGCCCCGTCGCTGCTGCTTTTCCCCAGGAAATTCATTCCTTTTTGATACTGCTCATCACTTCAGAGTCGGTGGTGAGCGCCAGCCTCTCCTTAGGGATCCCTTTTTCTCCCATTCCCTCGCCGTCGCTGCAGAACTGACACAGTTTCCCTGTTTGCTTTTCATCTGCTTTAACCTCAGATTTTTTTTTTCCTTCTCCGGTGCAGCCGCGCAGCACAACCGCTGCTGCTTTGGCACATGCCATAAATGCTGCAATTCGGCCGCGCGTCCCTGGGCACATCTGGACCTCAAGCTGCTCAGGAGTGCAGCGTAGCTCGGGGGATGCTCGCGGGCTCAAGCACATCCCAAAACAGGTCCCTGGTGCGCGGTGGAGAGCCCAGCCTGCCCACCCAGCTCACCGGGTGGTTATTTAGCTACCGAAAGCATCTCTGTGCCAAGGGGCCTTAGGACCGGAGGAATTTTAAGCTGCTAGGCACGGTGTCATCCTGGGTTTTGCTTTTGTTTGTGACCAAGAAACCAAGCTGCAGCACTCATGGCTCTCTTTTTCTTTCTCTCTCTCTCTTTTTTTTTTTGTCTTCTTTTAACTTGCGCTGTAGCCCCTAGACGGATAACATCATTGGAAAAAGCCTACGCTGCCTTGAATGGTACGTAGCTCAGTTGATGCATCGTAGATGGTAGCAGACAAGAAATGCACTTGCGTTTTAATATAAGAATGAAAATGTCTTAAACCCCCAAATTTCAGGTATTTTTTTTCCTCTCTGCTCTATTTCCCTGTGATACCAAGAACTGAATGATGCAGGATGTGTTTAACAGTATTTTATTGTTGTTATTAATCCTCTCTGCATTTCTAAGTGCCATTGCGGCAATCCCTGGGCATCGGTTCTGCTCCAGACAAACCGACCGGCCACGTTATCCTCAGCTCATCCATGCGTCCAAGCAATTAATTTGTTAAAAAATCCACTTGCCATTCACAAGGAGCTCTTGCACAGATTTGGGTTGGAGTTTTTTGCTTTGTTTTAACACATACTCTGGGCCAGAGCTGGTGTGCAGTGGTGTAGGCTCTGCGGATTTAACATATATACTAATTTACAGGAGTAACGAAGAGCTCGCCTGCCTGCCTCTGCAGCAGGGCACAGCGTAAGTCCAGCAGATCCAGCCTTAGTCCCATCAGCTGGGACTCCGGCCCCGTGTCTAGACGCTAATTGCCTGCTCCCGCTTTGAAAACATGCGTATGTTGAGCTAATTCAAACTGTGCTTAAACCTGACTTACTGTGGAATAGCCTCGGTAAAAAGTCAGCGGGTTTATTCCGCATTTACACAGCGGTGTCACTGAATTGCAGCCATTGAAGCTGGAAGGGGCGAAGAGGCGGGTATTTATCCTCTTAAAATTGAGGGCCAGATCCTGACCGCTGCGATCAGCCTTCCCCAGCGGAGTGTTTCTTTGACACGACTGGGATGGCCTGAAGGAGGGACCTGAGCCGCTTTCCTGGTGGGATGTGTTGGGCAGTGGCCGTTTCCCTGATGAAACAGGCTTCACGCCGGGCGTTCGGGTCACGGGAGGTTGTTACTCTGAGCGCGGCGGCCGGGCGGAGGACGCGCGGCGCCTG
>NW_010532875.1:0-11458 GCF_000687285.1 Phaethon lepturus
AGAGGACCCGCGCCCGCCAGGGGCCGGAGGCTTTCTGCAGGCAGGTAGGGCTGACGCAGGAGCAGTTTTGCCGTCCTACCCCACCATCGGTCTGAGATGGGGAGAGGGGCATTAGAGTCGCCCTCCTCATAGGCTGAACATCCTGACCCGAACACCACACCATGTGTAGGACCCTGTCCTCAGCAGAAGAACTGAGGTTGCAATCCACCTGGAGAGTGACCCATCTGTTCATGGCACAAGAGCCAACATGCATGGACCTGGCTGCAGCCAAACAGAAGCTTCCAGATCCTGTCTCTGTCCACAAGCTTCCCTGGCCTGACAGGCTTCAAACCACTACCATTGCCTCCTGACTGCCCCAGACGTTGCTTCTCCCCCTTGCAAAGCTCCCCGCACACTATCTCCTAGTCAGATGGGCAAGAGCTCTTGACCCCCAGCTCTTGCTGATAAAGTGCTGAAAAAGAAAAGGTCTCATGTGAGCCTTGGGAGGGCTGCAGGTGGGGGTAGAGGAAGGAGCAGCGTGGCCACACTCGTAATCTCCTCGTGCTTGCGTCTGGCATTTGTCAGGCAGCTTGGCATACCGATAGTGAGGTGACAAATGGGGAAATAGGAAGGGCCTGGGGACAAGCTTCCACCTGTCCCTGCTGCTGGACTAGCAATGTGCGCCTTCTCACTGACACACAGCCTCCTGCTCTGACCTCTGCCCCTATCTGGGAGATAAGGGTTATCTCTGCTTGCTGCGGCCCGTGGTGCCAGGATGGGCAAGGAAGCAGGGAGCCCTGACTCCCCGCCTGAGCTGCTGCTCAGCCACCATATGGTGTGGGGACATGAGAGTCCTGTGAGAGCCTCTCCTCCCCGCTCTCCAGAGCATGGGGGTCCTCATATGTCCCTGGAAATAGGGCCTTTTCCCTCTCTGTCAGAGGCAGCACCCAAGCTGGGTCTTCCCTGAGGAACTGCAGCACTGCATGGTCTGGCACCTGGGCTGCTTCCATGCCTGCAGACAAGCGTGGGCATCCTCTCTTAGGAAAAATGACACTAAGCAAAGGGGGACTTGTGGATTTGCAAGACTCCTGCTGGGCATGGCATTTAGTAAACATGCGCTGATAAATGGTGCCAAAGCTGGGAGCCCAAGGGACCTTCAGGACACAGCAGCAGCCTGGAGCATGACAGGAATGTGCTGCATCCTGCTGCTTGATACCAGGGGCCTGTGCCGGGTGGGGAATGCTGCCCTTATCTGTCCTGCTCTCGCCCAGCTCGGGGCTGACCATATTGTTTCACGATCCCATGTCTCTGCTGTAATCTCAGGCAGAATGGTGTTTGCTCGCGGCTGTTTCTAATGCACTGGGTATTGTCCTCTCAAGCATATTGGACAAAGTGATGACAAGGACCTGGTAAAAAAATGTTCTTATATCACTGCTCAGCTATGTAGGGCACTGGCGGCCTCCTGTCACTGGGACGTTAGGGCTTTCGGTTGGGGTCTGGCACTTTCTGCTCACCCTGCCGGAGGTGATTAGAGGAACACGTCAGCTGAACTTTCCACTGTCTAAACAGTTGAGATTCCAAGGTTAAAGTAAAATGATTTTAAACCCTGTCATCTTTCTGGTATTGCAAAAACAAAAGGCTTAACCTTCAGAAGTGCCAGTGCTCATCCTTGCTCTGTGTTCAGCCCTTCGCCCCAAACCATGGGCATCACAGGGTGCCTCTGACTCCAAAAATCAGCTTCAGGACCCTTCAGCCTGGGGCTTTCTTTTGCAGAAACCTGGGGGGCTGGGATTGTTCCTGGGGCAGGTGCACCACTTCCTTCTCATGGCGCCCAACAGTACCAAGTAACTTCATGTTTGACCCTAATGTGCTGTTTCACCCTAAATGGGATAAAACTGGCTTACAGGAAACATATTTTCCCCAGCAATGTTCTAGAAGGGCATTGCGAAAGGGAGAAATTTAAAACTGAGCAAATAATTTTAAGCCAGACTTTTTGTTTTTAACAATTTTGTCCTGTAAATCTCTGTTTACCACAAGCTCCTGACAAGGCAGCTGGAGAGAAACTCTGTTCAAACTTCAAGCACACTTGCCCAGACTCCAAGCCTCAGCTCCAGTGGATAAAGTCATGCTCACACTGCCTTGAATGTTTATAAAGGGAGGATTTTTAAGCCTTTTTTTTTTCCACTCTTCTCTCCTTCAATAAGTGGCTGGGGAGATTTTACTTGAACTCTCCTTAAAAATTCCTCTTCAGACAGAGTCCTGGAACATTTCATCTTCCAAGGCAAAAGCTGTGAATTGCTAGAAATGGAGCAGCTCAAGGACCAGCCTGGAGAAGCCGCTGTACGAACGCTGCATGCACTTCACAGCAGGAAAACCAAGAGCAGGAGCAATTGTAGGGCAGGGCAGAGCAGTATCTGAGCCCGGAATATTTCATGTTATTTACGCTGACTTCTGAGATTAAATGAAAGTCAAAGTGCTTCCTGTTTCAATTCCCACTTTTGGCATCACTCCTGTCATTCAAAGACCCCTCTTGTCCTAAAGCCCTGCCACCGTCCCCAGCTTGGTCTGAGCCCCAGAACAGGCACTTAGCATGGATTATGCCAATGGGAAGAATCCTGTGAGTTGAGGAACCAGGAGCAACAGAACGAGCAGTTTCCAGGCGTCAGAGCATCTCTCAGTGCTTCACTTGAGGCCCGAGGGCCAATTTGGACATGCGGAGATGGAGTGGCAGAATCCAGGCTGGCCTCACAACCACACATGTGCACCCAGGTCCTCTCCCATGTGAGGGAGGAAGGAATGTCCTGTCTCCAGCAATATCATTTATGCGCTCAAAGCCTTGGGCAAAGAAGGGGTTTTAGAAGGGATGTTCTTTCTGAGGAGACGTGGCTGAACAGTTGTGCATGTTTCCATGGTCATCGCTCTAAGAGCTCTCTTTTCATAGGCCTGGATAAGAAAGCACAGGCAGTGCTGGACCAGGCTGCTTACTGTGAAAATAACAAAATTTAAGCAATAAAAGTAGTTCTTAATACCAGGTTGGTCACTTCCTGCAGTTGATGCAGTATGTCCTCATAACCTTGCCAGGCCCTGCCCCATGCCATGCACACAACACAACATGCGCGTTCACTTCCACTACCTTTTATGGCCTCTTTCACAGCTGAGTCCACAGGAATAATATTCTTCTCCACCAGCTCCAAAGGACCCGGCCTGAGAGCAATCTTTTCATTGAGATCATCTGCCAGTCGAGCTCTTTTCAGCTTCATTTGAGTAGACTGAATGGACCCCTCTGCAGCTGAGTCTAAAAGGCCAAATAGAAGGCATCGGTTCAGGACCTGAAGCATTTGTAAGCACAGCGCTTGGTGAAAATGTGCTCCTCCTTCAGCACAGCCTTTCTGGGCTGTGGCCAAAACCTAAACATGGCTCAGTGCAGAGCTGCTCTAAGGTTGGGAAGCAGGATGCTGGATTAGATGGGACTGGTGGGGTTTAGGACATGGGTTCACCTCTGAGCCTTAGGCCCAGCTTCTCCATTCCCAAATAGGAGACTCTCTTTACTAGCCTAGACTTGCAAACCCAGCCTGCAGCTGGAGCATCCTCTCCAAAGCCCAGGAACGATCTGCAATGGAAACGTCATTAACAAATGGTGCTTAACATGAGGGTCAAAGTGGACTCCAGATCCTGCCTGCCAGGAGCCCGCTGGCCCTTGCATTCCCTACTTCCGGGGAACCGCTGGAGAAAAAAAACATTAACAGTGTTTGACAACTGGAGTAAATTCCTTACACTGGAAGATCAAAAGCTGAGACTTTGGGAGTGGACGTTTGGAAGGGGCATGACTACAGTGTTCCAGGCCTTCAGGGGAAAACAAGCTGCTGGAGAAGAGCATAATAAAGGCAGCTAGATCTGGAAGCTACAGCCCTACCAAACTCAGATGAGAAGTTCTCAGTTGTTGAGGGGTGACAGCAGAGTGGCCAATTACAATAGCAAGTGGTGATTTCCTGAACAAGGGTGATCTGGCTCCTTTGGTGGCACAGGTGTGAGTAGTGAAGGAGCAGGATCCTAAACTAGGCCATGTCTATACCCTCAGAGGTCTAAAGTAGGAAGGGCTGCATCTTGGTTGTGATATCTTCAAAGACTGGACACTCTTCTAGGAGAGGTGCTGTAGGCAACATGAGCTATAAGGGCTTGATACCGGGGAAAAATGCTCTACAGGAGGTCAGGAGAGCTGGTTTAGGGTCACTGCTGGCCTCAGACTACAGTGAACACACATGAGTTCTTTGAGATGAACAGTAACAGGAGGTGTGCCTGGAAGGTATTTAGATGATAGAAGGTGTCTCAGCTGGCCAATTTCAATGAGCTCTAGGTCCTGTTATGAACCAAATGGACATGTAAGTCCATGATACGCCAGGGCACACCTCCATGAAATGCAGAGCAGGACAGGCAGAGGTATGAGCAGGGCTCTGGCTGAGAGGTGTGTGTTGGGCAGCACAGCCAGCTTGCTTAATGCACGCCAGGCAGTCTCTGGTCCACCACCAGCTGTGTCTTGCTAGCCCTGTCCATGTCTGGTGACTGCAGCCATTCCCACATCTGGTTTACAGCCCATGGGCCCCAACTCCAAGGCTGTATTGCTATTATTTAACCTAAGGGAAAGACACTTCCCACCTGTTAAACGGGCAATAGTGCTGGCTCATTTTAGGGATGGAGACCCAAGGAAAAAGTGAGGCAGTGCCGCTGATCTGGCATGGACCCCTGGCTCAGCCCTTCTGCATGCCAGAGGAAAAAGAAATATGGGCTTCATCCACGCTGAGAGCAGATACCAGCTTTTACAGTTGCCAGAGAGTGATCTGCTTCTTCCAGGGGACTGACAGGACTCGAGGAGAGAGGCTGCACATCCTCCCTGTCTCTAAGGAGCTCATTATCTCTGGAGATAACAAGGGACACTGCAGTGTTTTGCAGTCTCTGATGGGATGCAGTGGAGCTGTGCCAGCTCTCTGTCTGGGAGGGGACACCAGGATGGGAGAGGAGGGAGCTGCTGTGGCTCACAGGCTGATAGCAGGGCTCACCCTTTTCATATGGCTGCGCTTGGGTCATTGACTGCGTTGCCATGAATTGTCACATAAAACACCCAGAATTAAGGCAAAACAAAAGATGTCCAGCTTTGGGAGGGTATTGCAACAGGGATTTCAGTGCCCTGGACAACAAATGCCCTGGGTATGCTTTTCATGAAGGTCACACCTCAGCACTTCTGTCTAACAGAGTCCTCTCTCACAGCTGTTCCCTACCCCACTGTCCTCCAGAGCATCTCATACTGCTTCCTGTGAGGGATGGGACAAAAATTAGATGGCCTTGGTCTGCCTCTGTCAGGGAATAAATGTGTGTCCTGCCTCCTGAAGACCAGGTCTGGACTGAATTCCATACAACATGTGTCCCATTTGAATCTGCCTCTCCTGAGCAGCTGGGGCAAAGTTAACCGTGATGAGAGTCCTGAAGGGAAACCAAGTGGGACGGGAGAGATGTGAGTCACAAGGCGGGAGACAGAAGGAGTATGTGGGAGAAGCTCAGGCAGTCTTACCTTGTAAAATGTGCATATTGATCAGGTCTGATCGTTCAGGCCTGCTTCTGATCTTGTGCTTGAGATAATCTTCAGTCTGCAGAACACAAATGCAGAAAGTGTTACCTGGCTAAAGCAGCAATAAGGTACAGAGTGTCTGCCCCTGTGCCATCCCATGGTTCTTTTGGATTTATTGTAAGCTGGTTGAGTGAGCATTCTTTTTCACTGAGACACTGGCTTGTTCTTGGGCAGAAGTTCTTCAGAAAGGGAACAATGTGCATGGAGCTGCTGACTTCACTATCCCCACTCCTAAGCTGTGTCCCTTCAATTTCCCTTGGGCTTCTGATGCCTGAAGTATTACGAGAGCTTATGGGAAGGATGAGACCTATTCTGGGAGTGGTGGATCTGCTCCTAGCTTAGCATACCATGTCGCCTTTGAGAACTGCATCAAGGCAGCTCCAGAGTCTACTGTTAGCAATGGCGTCTGTGGGAAGCCTGGCACTCTGGGGTGAGACATAAGGCTGAGCAAATCATGAAGATACCCAGACGCTCTACCCAGGTCAGCCACGAGGCTTAGCCTTCCCGTAGTCCTGCAGCTCCTATGCTCTGTGGTTCCTCATGCCAGTTGTGATGTGGGGTTGGGAAAATCCACTTTGCAGATCACTGCAGCTGAGCTTGTGATGAACATGGTCCTGGACCCTTGTGTCAACTTCCTCATGGCTTTAGGAACAGAAAGGCACTCAGAGGTACAGTAGTGCCTTCCCGTAGGGCCAAGAAAGTAATTGCTGATGACAGCTGACCTCAAGGATACAAATATAAGTTTATCCCCTGGTGAAAAAAAGCTAGAGCACGGCTTGGACAAATTATTAGCTGTTTGCTAAGTTGAGATGCAAGAAGAAAAAATACAAAAAATGTACCTAGTTCAAAGAGATTAAACTCTTAAGGATAAATACAAAAGAATAGCACAAGCAGCTGGAGCAAACCTGGAAAACCCACAGTACAAAGTGTACAGGATCATGAGAAAAAGATTTTATAAGCACTTCTGTAGCCAGGAGAAGGCAATGGAAAGTGCTGTCTGTGTTCCATAAACAGGAGAAATAATTGTGGGTGCTGCTGAGATGGCTACAGGATTTAATGCCTTTTTAAAACATCTTCACTAAAAAGATCTATTTATCAATCAGATGACTAAGCCGAGAACCTTCAGCAACAAAAGAGAACAAGCTGCAGTTATCAGGTTGGAGAACAGGTTGGAGAATACTCAAATGAATTAAATGTTCCCAAACAGTTTGAGATACACAAGGTTAGAGTAATAGCAACTATCTGTGGGTCTCCAGGAAACTGGGCAAGGGAGAGCATAATTTCTTCCTTCAAAAGAGGTCTAGAGAAGAAACTGGGAAATTATAAACCAGTCAGGAAGATATTGGACCAAATAATCAAACAATCTATATAAATGGATTTTGAAGACAGCAAGGAGTTGAGTAACAGCCAGGATGGATTCATCAAGAACAAACCACATCACACCAACCTAATTTCCTTCTATGGAGAGATGATGGATTTCTGTTATGGGAATAAATGATGAATGTCATGTAGCTTGACTTTAATCATGTCTTGACATTATCTCACATGGCTTTCTCATATGCAAGCCAGAGAAATTTGGTCTGGACTAACATAAAAAAGGAGCATAGCTGTGGGTCACCAAAGGAATTAGGAATGGCTCACAGTCTAAACAGAAGAATATATCAAATCATATTACACAGCAATTTTTCCTACTAGTCAGTATATTCATTAATGCCTTGGATGACAGAAGACATACTCCTTAACTCTGAATCATTCAAAGCTAACAGATTACAATGCACCATGATTTGGAGTAATTGAAAACGTGATCTGAAATACATTTGATACAATTTAAAGAAGGATGTTTGGAAAGGACTGCATTCAGGTCACCGTTAGCCACAACTAAGCCGGCTGATTAAGCACTGGAGTGGATGAAGACTTAATCCACCAGACATGCTTCTATAGTGGTCACTGGATAGTGGCCTTAGGAAGAAATTAGTTACTGCATAAATAGAGAAAAAACATAAAATGCTCTGGAGAATCTAGTGATCAAGAGCTGAATGACATCCCCATATCAGCAGGCAGCTTTCTAGGAGACGCAATGAAGGATGTCAGATGGACTGTAGGAGTAGCAAGGCCCTGTTCTGCACCCTGCATCTGCAAGGGTCCGTGGGAAGAGTCTGGAGGACAGATACAGAAATCTTTACTGAGCCAGAGGTGGGATCAATGAGAAGAGGCTGAAGGGAGGGGAGGTTGGTCAGTCCAGAGGTGAGATGGCTATAGGTAAACAGGATGCAAAATACTTCTTAAAAGTGCTACAAGAGTAAAGATAAACAGTTCTGCATGTGCATGCATGTAGGAGGAAAAGTAATGGGCTTAAACTGCAACAGAAAAGCTTGGGCTGGGAATCAGGGGCCACTTGCTAGCAGCACAGGTTAGAGAGCCCTGGAGCAGGTTGCTGGGGAGTGGGGTGTCTGTTGGTGGTCACATATCTGTCAGGAATGACCCAGATGGGGCTGTTCTGGTCTGGGGAAGAGGCACAACAGCTGTCCCCTGCAGTGCCTCTCTACCACACTTGCTGAGCTGCTGGGAATAAGTGCTAAAGCCCTGCTGAGCAAGACTTCCTCAGGAAAGTCAGCCTGCTCTCTGTCCTCCAATCCAGCAATCTATTATAGGACATTGACTTCAAAGTCTGCTGCACTGGCCTGATGCCAGCCTCTAACATAGCCAGTGACATGTTTAAACAAATAATAGACATTTTATTTACTGAAGTCTTTACAATTCTTACCCTTCCCCCCAAATTTTTTCCCCAGTTTATTTTCACCAACACAATCCCTTGTTCGGACCATGTGTAGGTTTGCCTGGTTCCTGTGCCAGGTCAGAGCAAGCTGGTGCCTGCATCTCAGTGCAACTAAATTCACCTGATGCATTTCCAGCTAACCCTCAGACCAGGTCCTGACTGGGACTAAGCTTGAATTGCTGTCCTACAGACATGACATTGTTCGTGTTGAACCCAGCATTCACAGTGCATTAGCTTGACTTTCTGCTGTGATTTCAGTTCCTTTTGACTTTTGCTGTTTATAAGCTGCATTTGTGTCACTGGGGTGCAAATGGTGGAGAAAGACCTCAGATTTTTTTTTTTAGCATCAGCTGAAGTAGAAAAGCTTTCAAAACACATGAAAGTGGTTGTTGTTATCTGCTTTCTGTTTACAGAACATCAGTTTGGAGGAATATCAGCTAAACAACAAATGCCATTGAGTAATTATCCAGAGACAGCAACTGCTCCTTCCCTGTCACAGCTCTTAGCAGGGTATCCTTGCAAAGGAGTATGTGTTTGTTATTGGCTGTGCTCATTAGTGTCTTCGTGAGGATGCTCTAAAAATGCATGCAGTTTGGGATAGGCTAGACCATCCTTCCCTTTTTCCCAGGCAACTAGCCAGTGAAAGCCTTTGAAGAGAAAGACAGAGACGCAAATGTATACTTAAACTGTAAAATATATGACACTTCAAGGATACTTTGGATTGCTTGAAATTTTGTAAGCATAGTAATTTTTCAGAGTCATATTCTGTTTCTTATGCCAGCCGTTTATTCCTGCAGGAGACTCAGGGCAAGTGATTTGGAGTGTATTTAAGTTCAGAAGAGCACTTCTCCATATTTTACAATCATTCTTCCTCGCAAAGGTCCTTTTCCACATGACTGCAAGCACGTTTTGCAGATTAATGGAACAAACTCATGTGTTTAAGCAAAACCTGCATGACAGAATGTTCCCTTTTCTGTGGACTTCCCTCCAGCTTGGTCAAGGCTGAATGATGGGTGCATGGAAAACCAGTGTGATTTCCCAAAAAGTGATGGCATCACAGAGTTTTGATGTGTTCTGGAAATGGCTACTTATCTTATCTCTGCCTTCAGCAATATTTAGGGAAGCCTGAGTTAATGGGGTTGGTGGGAGTCTGGCCCACTTAGCCCCTTGGACGTCGTGTGTTGTAATGGCCAAGCTGCACTGCCGAGCTAAAAGCCAGGCTCTCCTCTGACGACAAGCGTGAGCTCCCTGGGGACTCGCTCCAGGTGACAAAGGGCATCTGCATTCCTTCTGCACACTTGCTAAATAGTTAGGCTCTGTTTGTCCTGTTTGCTGCTGGCCCTGCTCTAACCCCACGGACTTGAGCATGAGAACAGAGCAACCAGAACAGCGAGGAGCAGGCTGTGGACCTGGCCCGGAGAGGAAAACACCACTTCAGCTGCTTGGACATTTACTGGAAAGACTGCTGGTACCATGCTGAACTACACCCTGGCCACAGCCTCTTGTAGAACCCAGGGGCTGTTGTGAAACCCCATAGCTCAGGGCACAGATGGCCCCTCTGCCCTTTTTAAACCTCCCCTGCTTGGAGAAGGGTGCTGGAACCTTTGTGAACCCTGGCTTAGCCCCACCATGTCTGGAAGCAGGGGAGAGGCCCTGAGCCTCATCCTTGGGCACAGGGATGCCAGAGGAGGGGACAGTGGTGGAAGGTGCTTTCAAACCCCACAATGCATGCAAAGCGAGCCCATGTGTTCCCTCATTGGGATGGCTGCAGGAGTTACCTTGGCTCGCTCCAGACTTTTTCGCTGTTCATGGAATGTGGATGGGCTTTTCAGTGCTGCAACAGGAAAGAAAGAGGAGCAGTCAGCACAGGAGCAGAAGCAAGCAGCCACCAGGATATTCAGCAACAGCATTTTAATGAGTGCTATAAAAATAGCAACACAAAATAGCCTTTCTCTTTATTGCGCTGACTAAAAATAACTCAGGAAAGCTCTGGGAAATCCCGTGCTCTCAGACAGTCCACAGCAAGAGAGCAGGGGGGACGAAGAGCACGGGGAGCACAGGAGGCACATGGGCAGGGAGGGGGTGCAGGCTTTGAAATGTAGTGCTCTATGAGACACATCAGAGAGCAGATGTGGCTTTTCCCTGGAGTGCTTCCTGCAGGTTGTGGAAGGCACCACAGACCCAGAAGACAGATCTGGGACGAACAACAACCTGAGAGAGGACCTCACCTGCAAGTAAAACCTGCAGGTGACTGAGGCTTGAGGTCTGCTTCACCTCCTGGGGCTGTGTGGGCACAGCCTTCAGCAAGGGTATTTCAAGGCAAGACCCCAGAGCTGTGGTCCTTTGTTCCTCCTTCTGGACTGAAAGTTCCAGTTCCTCTGAAAGTCAGAGAAAGTTCCTCTTTCTCTGACCACCCATCCCTCTCCTTTAGGTTCTCACTGGGCATTTGTCCTGTCCCCTGCCCAGAAGCATCTGTGTGACATGGGGCCTCCCTGAGTAGTTGCCCGGCCAGGTAGCAGGCAGAAGATCATGCTCTCAGCATCTCCTAACATCAAGGAGGATTAACCCAGAGGAGCTCCTGAAGCAAAGCCATTAATCTCTGGCTGTTGGACCAATGAACACCAGTCCCATGGAGCAGTCTGTACTGGAGTCATGGAGGACCTTGCACATTTCCTTGTTTACTCTGGTTCAGTAGAAATTGGAGCAGAATTTGCACGGTGAAGGGGTTAATATTTCTCAGATGCTGCAAAAATTCTTTTCTGGCTGTGTAAGCAAGCAAAATTAACTGTTCCCTTTGGGATGGGGAAGGGGAAGGTGTCCTGACCCACAAAAACGATCTGCTACAACTCTTTGGCAAGAGGAATTCCCTTTCCATCTTCTGAATGGGATCCAATAAGGACAGAAATTATTTTCACACAGGACATGTTACCTCCATCAGTCTAGAGGAGGATGAGGAAAGGAAAGGACTGGGGCAGCCAGGAAATGTTTGGGGACCCTTTGAACTGGCTTTTTGTAGGCAACACCCTGGGCAACCCCCCTAACCTCCAGTGAATCCCAGTAAAACACAGAAGGCACATTCCTGC
>NW_010532875.1:11489-29259 GCF_000687285.1 Phaethon lepturus
CATACAGACAAGCTAGTGTTACTGTGCCATGCTCCAGTGAGCAGCCATGAGGACTTGTGACAGCTGGTTTAATCAGAAGCAAAATAAAATGATGCACATGAGAAAATGAAGCTAGCAAGAGAGATGACTTTTACAGTCCTGCCCATTGTGAACTACTGACATTGGGAGTGTGTTATGGGCATTGACCAAACACCATGCTATTCAAGGGGAAAATGTTGCAGAATTTAGTCATTTACCAAGATGTTTGGAGGAATTATGAGGATGCTGCAGCTTGTATTAGTCTGCAAAACAAATAAAGACATTGCTAGCACTGGTTATTCAGACAACTTGTCAGGGCATGACATGTCAGCTTCAAATGGCTGATGGTCTGGAGGCAACAGGGCAGAGCTGTTGTGCTTGGTGTTGATAATCTTGGGACTATTGCATGTAAGGTTTGAGTTAGAGGATGAGGTGGTAGCTGTGTACAGCAAGAGGGTCTTTACTTCAAGTGCAGCTATTTCTGCTGCCCATCACAGTGGGGGGGAACCTTGCTTTGAGGAATCCTTGATCCTGCAAGATGCCTTCACCTCCTTTTGGGTAGGTGAGCAGAATCTGGCTGGGTTTCGGGGCAGGAGTCTGTGCAGGTCTAGAGGAAGGGTTCATCCATGTTCAGCTCTACAGCCTGCCTTTCTGAAAGTAACACCCACATGCTCTTGATTTAAAATGCTTTTGCTGAAACCCTACCAGTTTCGCTAGGAAAACAAAACTGCATGTATTGTTGCATGAAATGGAAACTTCCTACTTGGTGAGCCTGAAGAATGGGGCAGGCTCTGCTCTCAACTGCACTCCTATGCATCAGGAGCATGGCTGTGTCTCAATGAACCTGGATCTCCCCTTGCTTTCAGAGGACACTCCATACACAGAGTCATGGGACTGAAAGGGACCCACAGGCTGCCCTTGCCTAGCAGTCTGCCACCTCTCTTTATCTGTAGGTCCTGTTTCAGTAGTGTTGATTGTTTCGCCATCCAGTTGTTCAATTTACAATCTGAAAACATCTGAAAATCAGAGTCCAGATTTGAACCTGAAGTCTTGTGCAATGCTACTGCCTTTTGCTCCTGAGCATCCTCCTTTAGGCAGTTTCTTGCCTTCTCCAGTGATGAGGCCATCTGAAGTTTCACATTTCTTAGAGGAACATCCAAGGGAGTGTGAACAGAGCTCAGGTATGCAATGGCATTAATCTTTTCCAGTCAAACCAAACACAGACTGGGCTTGGTAAGGATATTCATCTCACTGCACTATGCTCACGTTAACAGTGACACTTCTTTCCGCACTATTCTCTTGGATACCAAAAAAAAGCCACCTTCCTAGGACTTACTCCAATGTTTCATGCTTACTGTGCTATAGCTGCACTGGTGAACAGCTCAGCAGGTTCTGTGTATATTCATCAACTCCCCTTCCTACAAGGGTTTCTACAAGCCCTCAAAACTTTTATCCAATGCTATTCTGTTACTCTGATCTTCCATCTGTCTTTCTGGTCTCTCTATAAAATGGATCAGTTAGAAAAACAAAGTTTCTCTGTCCTGGGATTATATCAGCAGAAAATGTATGCAATGGGTTGAAAACAATCCTTGTGCAAAATCTGATGTGCAATGTGGGATCAAGTGTGTGCTCCAGGCCTGGTACCAAACCTGATTCTTACCATGGACACCAGCAATGCCCATCTTTTCTCTTTCTAGAAGGGCTGTTCTCAGCCACTGTGTGTTACAGCCATATTGGTTCATTTCTCGCCCTCCTGCAATGCATGTGAACTGAGATCCTCTCCTGGCCCACCTCACCTGCTGGTCCTCAGAGCCAACAGGGCATGGGAAGATATGGTTATGTTTTTCATAAGGAATGACTGCACATGCCCAAGCCATGGGGAAGCTGACTGAGGCTCCCATGTATTAAATGCTAACATCTGACACTTCCTCCTGAGATCAAATTCAGCAGTTAAATTCTGCACTTTTGGTTTTATAATGGCCAAAGTACCTTTTCTTCTATTACTTTTAGTGAAGTGAATACTGAACTGTGCTCAAGCTTCTCAAAATGTCCTTCTTGGACAGAAAACAGACTGGAAAATATCAACCTAGAAGTTCGGAGTGCAATGAAGCTGTAATTAACAGGAAAATACCCTTCAGTTGCCATGAAATAAATTTGGCCTAATATGTGGCCTGCAGTGTGCAAGTTTTAAACGTTAGGTGCCTTTTGTAAAAACACAGTCCCATGTACTGGGCCCTGCAGGGCAGCGTCAGGTACACAAACCTCTCAGTTGGCCCTACTGCTCCATACATCTGCAATGGGGTGTCCTGCACCTTGCCTGAGTGTGCTCACCTTTACAAAGTGGACTGAGCAGTTCAGGAGATGTTAGAAATATTTTTGGCCGCTGACTGTGTTGCCAGTGCTTGCAATACTATAACAAATGTCATAATATTTTGCTTAAAGCTTCAACTCCTGGAGTCCTGTGATTAAAATGCTTGCTCTTCGGTGGCAGGCAGCATAAAATCTGAATGTTTAAAGAAACAAACAGAAGAAAAATGAAAAGAAACTGCATTCATTTAAGACTGCATCAGTCTTAAAACTGATTATTCTGACAGTCATGATTTTTGTCATCCTGCTCAAATTTTCTTAATGCTTGATGCTGGCACTACTGTACTGAGATGTCTGTTTCTGTCTACTTTGACACAATCAGGTGGCAAAGAAGGCCAACAACATTCTGGCCTGTATCAGCAATGGTGTGGCCAGCAGGAGCAGGGAAGTGATTGTGCCCCTGTACTCGGCACTGGTGAGGCTGCACCTTGAATATTGTGGTCAGTTTTGGACCCCTCACTACAAGAAGGATGTTGAGGTGCTGGAGCGTGTCTAGAGAAGGGCAACGAAGCTGGTAAGGGGTCTGGAGCACAAGTCTTGCTTGAGGAGCGGCTGAGGGAACTGGGGTTGTTTAGTCTGGAGAAGAGGAGGCTGAGGGGAGACCTCATCGCTCTCTACGACTACCTGAAAGGGGGTTGTAGCGACGTGGGTGTTGGTCTCTTCTCCCAAGTAACCAGCGACAGGACGAGAGGAAATGGCCTCAGATTGTGCCAGGGGAGGTTTAGATTGGATATTAGGAAAAATTTCTTTACGGAGAGAGTGGTCAAGCATTGGAACAGGCTGCCCAGGGAGGGGGTGGAGTCACCATCACTGGAAGTGTTTAAAAAACATGTGGACATGGCACTTCAGGGTATAGTTCAGTGGGCATGGTGGGTGGTGTTGGGTTGATGGTTGGACTTGATGATCTTAAAGGTCTTTTCCAACCTTAACGATTCTGTGATTCTGTGAATTCTTCAGGAAGGCAGCCGCATGAGAGGGGCAGAGAGATGGGCGGGGTGCAGCAAGCAGTGCTATAGCCATTCTCTTAATGAGCTGTTGTTCTGCTGTTTAGAGAAGAGCTGGATCACAGTCTTCAAGGTTAGCCAGAAGAGAAAAAAGCGACACAGCCTTTGGAAAAACTGTGATCTTAGCAGTGAACCCAAGAGGCCCTTGATGAGATGGAAAGGATAATCCTCTGCATGGGTCCCAGATAATCACACGTTCATGCACATGGAGCCTTTAGCTATGTCAGGATGGAGTTATCCATCGAGCAGGGCTGAGCTTCCAACTTCCTTTCTCTGGTAGTGCGAGAGGTTTCATGATGTACCTGCAGCTGCAGAAGGGGATCATTTTCATTCACTTACTTTTTGGGCTCTAGCAACAGGCTTTCTGATGATGAATAATGCTGGCCTGGAGCTTGTCCTTCAATGCCAGGTTATCAAGCATGAATGTCAGAGAGGGGAAGGCACGGACAACATTCGTCAGTCTGCAAGCAGGCAGGCCCAGGTGAGGTTTCACTAGCCTCCAGTGTACACTGACAGTTCTGCACTGTGGGGTCCTGGCTGGGCACAGGCACAGATCTGGAAATGTCTCACTCATCCAGGGGCTGCCTCTCTGCACTGGGGCCAAGGTAGTTACCCACCGCTTCCTTCTTCCACAGCCTCCTCTTTACCTCTTCCTCATTCGTGGTTCTGATCCTGCCACAGAGGTTCCTGGCTTTTACAGGAGGACATGAGATTCTTTGCCCTTGCCTACATGAAGAGCTTTGTGAGTCTTCTGCTTGGTGTTGGATACGCTTGTCCTGCTACAGTGACCGCTTGGATAGGGAGCTATGCAGCTGAATCTTTAGACGGTGTAAGCTAAGCATCTCTCCTAACTTCAGTTTGAGCAGCGGCAAATGCTCGGCACCATTGTACAGCACCAGGGACCATAATATTTCTACAGGGAAGGAAGCAAAGTCCCCCCGGTAGCAATCTTCTCAGAGCTGAGTGGGTCTGAGCAGGCTGCTGGTGCCACATGGTGCCCCAGCAGTGCCCAGGATGAACACAGTCCCTCTGAGCCAGGAGTGGGTGAAAAAGGCAGAAAAAGATACTCACGTGGCATGATGCCTTGGTCTGCCAGCTGCTCACGGGTCCTTCTCTGCTGAAGTCGTAGCTGTAAAACTGTGAGAGACAGAGTGTCAGGAAAAGATGCAGGATTTTATTAATAAACCTATAATTTATTTATTAATATCATCATTAATAAACAAATTATTTATCACCTATCATTATTTATTAATAAATCTATCGGCAACAATGTGTCGGGGAGTCTGTGTGTGGCACAGAGGTCTGGCACTGATCCCTGCTGCTGCTGGACCAGCCTTGGTGCAGCAAGTGCTCCAAGCCAAGGAGGACTGGCAGGAAGGAGCTGCGTAGCCTGCACTGAGCCAGTCCTCACTTTTGCAGGCAGATGAGCAGGGCAGGGCTGCTTCTGGTGCAGGCAGTACCCCAGTGCCTGGGACAGACTGATCCCTGCCTGACACCTGCAATAACAGCCTCAGGTGACCATGGCTTCAGCTCAAATAGTTGCTCAGCTCTGAACTCTGAAGCTGGGAGGTCTTTCCTCGCCCCAGCACTGTGGGTTGAGTAGAGTTTTCCAAATCCATCACCCTCCTGAGGTCTTGGCAGCATATTTCCAGCCCTGCAAGGCTTGGCACTGGATGCAGATATGCTTAGTCTGCTGAGGGGGATGTAGATAACGTAGTGAGGAGAGATTAGTGCCATCTCTGTATGAACCCACTGCTCCAAGGACCTGCAATCTCCAGTATACTTTCCTTTTGGAAACAATGCACTGACAGATGGGAATGAACCACTGATCAGGGTCACTAAGCGGCTTAGCAGCATGGCCTCAGCTACAGAGCATTGATTAGGTGTAAAACAAAGAAGCACTGCTCAATATTTACAGTACGCAATGGCAACCTACCATACACCTGCAGCCTGCTTTCAGCAAAGCCACCTCTGCTTGGCCCAGGACTGCACAAGTTAGTTCATCCCATCACTCAGGTAACCCTGCCTGTACTTTGAGTTAGTAACATATTCTACACCTTTGTTTTTGCAAATTTGTCTTCAAGAAGATACACGCCTGTATCACAAGGTAAAACATAAAACTCACTTCCATATTTTCCTGATGGAAACTCAGTAAAGCTTGCCACAGGGACATATATCTTTCAGCAGTCACAATATAACTGCACACATATCCCCTGCCTACCAGCACAGCCCCAGATGGCATATCTTTAGCCGCCCTGAGAGAGCCAGTATTGGAAGGGGAAGAGAGGGTATAACAGCTTTTTTGTCCTCAGGAGCAGCTGCTGAGCTCTGCCAACAATGCGGCTTCCCTGCGACATGGATGGACCTGAATAATAATCCCTTCCAGAGGAGTCCCCAAAGCACAAGGCTCCCTGATTGCCATTGTGACTTTTCCATGTCCTCTGTGCAAACCATGTGGCACATTCAGAGCAAATGTTTAGTGACGGCCTAATGTGGGACAATGATCTCCTGCCAAATTCCAGCACTTCTTAGGACACCAAAGATAGATTCTTGCTCTGAGGGAAAAATGTAGCCTTCGGTACCTGGTCTGCATGCATGCTGTTCCCGTTATGCCAGCGTGAAGCTGGTGGCTAGAAGTCACTGTCAAGAAAGAAGTCTGCAGCCCTCCATTTCCCCATGACACCACCCCCAGTCAGTGCTGGTTCTGCCCTTGGACATGAGTTTAGACCCTTGCACTCTAGGTATCTACATCGAACCCAGTTATCTGCATCCCCATTTTTCAGGAGTCACACCCCTGCCTCAGGGAACCTTAAAACCAAATCAGGCAGTCCATGCTTTAGGAATGACTGTCTTTCCTCCTTGACTGTAGAGGCAGTCTAATGGTAACCAGCTCATGGTAGGTATCTTACACAGAGTGAGGTGGACCCCAGTTTCTCTGTGTAGAACCTTCTCTATGACTGGTCACAGTACTGAAGAACCATGCATAGCTTTGCACTTTCCCCAAGGAAGAGATGTATCTTTATGGAACAGGTGAGCTAAGGGAGGTTGGAGACTGTCCAAGAATGAAGAAGCTTTGAAGCTCACCTAGGAATGATTCTCGACTCTCCTAGGTCCTGGTCCAGTGTCCCAGGCATCAGAGCATCTTGTGTTAAACTGAGGCAATTTACAGACAACATCCCATCATCATCAAATGGGAATCAGAGATAGCAAAGACTTCTAGAGTCACATGCAACATCCTGCCAAGGACACAGAAGTCTGCCCCATCTAGCTGTAAAATATCCCAAGTCAGGATGCTCGATTACTTCCCTTCACAGCTCCCACATGTGCCGAATTATTTGCACCATTTCGTTCCGACCTCCAACACAGCCGGGCCAAGTGATACACCACATCCACATGAGCAAGGGGGATGCTATCAATGAGATGACTGTCCGTTCAAAGCCCACATTCTCTGCTTCTTCTGCTTATTTCATAGCCCTTCCTAACAGACTAATAATTTAACAGCCTCAGGGTGCAGTCAGCTGTCAGCCAGGCCTGTTTAGAGAAAAGGGAGATATAACAAATTCCCTTGAAGCATAGCTTGGGAAGTGATGATGATTTTGAGCATGGTGGTTATAAGATCCAGCATCTGCCTTGAAGAAAGAAGTGCTGAAAACATGTGTAGGTTTCACTGCCATAGCTCTCCCTTTGCTTGGATGCAGGAGCAGCACTCAGGAGCCCAGATTTCGCAGATCCTACTGCCTTCCAGCAAACTGCACAGTCCAGGGGAGCCTACCCTACCGCAGCTGGTCCATGCTCCAGCTACCAGCCTCTCCTTTGTTTCCTGTGCTAAGCATTGTGGATAGACCATCACAGAGGGGACATGATATTATTTAATGATAATTTTGTGCAGAGAGAAAAGGTCTCCAAATTGTTTTTCATGCTGACAGTCATAAAGGCTCTGACCCAGCAGTGATACAAGCTGTTTTGAGGGTGAGAGCTAAGCTCTTCCATGGGTGAGTGGCTATGGGCAAGCCATGCAACCTCCCTCAGACACGTGGTTCACCTTGAGCTTAAAACTTTCTGGTCCATTCTAAAGCCACAGGGCAAAGATGAAAAGTTTATCCGGCCTTGCCTGTTCAGGGCAAGCTGACAAAAAATGTGAGAACAGGCATATACAAATGCTATTTCCAGGAGCAGCCCAAGCTTGATAGTTGAACCAGTTATTTCGGCTACTGAATATTCATCAGTATCTGGACCCCCTCATGCAGTAGGATGCATGCCTTGACTCTCCAGTGTCATCTCTATGAACTTCCAAATCCTTTTGCAAACCATCTGAAGAAACGTAGCTGTGGACAGTGTCAGACAATAAGACTGAACTTCCCATCCCTGCAGAAAGTGGTAAAGCAGCCACTACTTTTGGCAGTCTCTGAGTCAGTGCTGCAGCTTGCAGCTCAGCAGATGCCAAGTCAAGGCTTGCACCTTTCCCTTACAACCAACAATGCTTAAAAACAGGGCTGGAGGAGCCCCTGGCATGATCCAAGCAACCACTACTGAGGTGCTTCTTGAAGGGGACTTGGAATCCGTCGAAGCTGTGTCTGACCCAGCTGCATTCCTGTCCTCTTCCTTTGCTACATGTCCGGAGGCCTGAGCTCTGAGTGCTGCCAATGACTCACTTTGAGATGCTGTCACCTACCACATGCAGGAATTATTTTTTTCTGGAACATTCTTTTTTTTTCAAGCAAACTGTTTTGCTAACACTTCAGAGGAACAGTTACATTACAAAGAGTGATGAATGGTGAGACAGTCTTGGTCCCACACCGCCAGCATCCTTGTTTCCTGTCTGCACCAGCTTGGGTGGTGAAAAGATGATGAAAAGGTGAAAAGATGGTGAAAAGGTGAAAAGAAAAACCTAGATTACCTTTAAAGGTCCCTTCCAACCCAAATCATTCTAAGTATCCCCCAGGGAGCAGTCATGCACACTGGTCACCATGTGGTACCAAGCTGTGCTGGCGCCATCAGCTTTCAGCAAGCCTGCTCCCACCTATGGCACCCCATGATGAGAAATCCCTCCCTAGATGAAGCAAGGCATGTCAGAGCTATTCCAGTGATTTTGCTCATGGACTTCTTCTGTTAGAAATAATCCTCTCTTCTATGCTAGCACCAAGTCCCATTTAGTGATACAGCCTCCAGAAACATCCTCTGCAGTGGGGCTGTGTCACTGGTGCAGAGGAGACCGCCTGGCATCAGCCATAGCTAGCTCTGGTGGCCTGAGCTCTGAGCACTGCCTATGACTCGCAGTCTTGAGTCATCCTCCTCCCTAGGAGTTTACCTCAGAGCTTTAGGAAGCTAAAAGGAAAGCTTGGGCCTTGCCTGGCCTGGTGATGCACTGGAAAAGACATGTTCAAATCCTCCCTCCACCCCAGAAGTGAGCAGACCTGGCCACTTTCTTCAATCGGTGGGGGCACTTCGAGCCCAGTGCTCAGCAGCTGGACAGAATGGGACTTTTGTCACCTGCATCAGAACATCCCCCATGCTGAGGCATTGCCAAAGCACTCATAGCACCCTCCTCTCTTTGGTGAATTTGCTTTAACAGCACAGGAGGCTGAGCAACACTGAGGCACATTGCCCAGGGAGGTGGGAGAACTGCCCTTCTCACAGGGTTCAGGACTAGGGCAGGGAGGCAAGACATAGCTGACCTGATGTAGTGCTGGCAACGGTCTGTCTCCAAGAAGGAGGCTGGATCAGAGCCTGTCCCTTCCCACCGGCACTTAGGAAGTGACCAGAGCAGGTTTCCTGGAAACTCTGAGGCTGCACGAGGCTTTCTCAGCATTCAGCTCAGCCTCGCAGCTGAGACGAGTTGCCCAGGTGGAGCCGCAGGCGCATGGCTGCTGCTTGACTTCCGACCCAGCATCTGTCTCTATCTATGACAGACCCTCTGGAAGGGGGAGCGACTGAGGCAGAGTCCTTCCTGCTTCAGCTCTTCCCAGCTCTCTTATGTGGTTTCGGGTGAAATCCCAACAGCTGCTGGTTTCCTCCCTGCCTGGCCTGTGCCAGCACCTTTGCTCTGGTTGGGAACCACATTCACAACCAGTGAAATTGCTGTGCTCTCATATTCCCCTGAAATAAGTCACTGCTGCTACCAGAACTGGTGGTCAGGCAGTTGCCTGTTGATCCCTGTGCCTTGCGCTGCTCCGTGCCCCCACCGCTGCTCCTGGGCTGTGCAGTGAAGGGGACCGGCAGAGGCACCATGTTATGCCAGTTTGACCCAAGTGCGTGACCATGATGGGAGGCAGCAGTTTAGCAAACAACTGAAGCTGGCACTGCCACTGAAAAAAGCAGCAGCAAGTCACTGTCCACTCTGCCAGCCACCCCAGCAGCTCCTTCCTGCCCTTCATGGCCCAGAGCTGGGGCTTTAGGAGCGTGAGTGTGGCTGAATGGCGGACAGGATGGGGACTGCTCTGCTGGGGCCAGCGGGGAGCTGGCAGCAAGCTGGGAATGGGGCGATGGGGAGGAGAGACTCCTGTGCTCAGCAGCAGCAGCTTTGTTGCCTGTCAAACAGCAGCTGAGCAAATGTGAAACACGTGTTCGTCCATGGCCAGTGTATGCGGCCATGGTGTGTACCTGAGGAACCTGATGACTTGCCCCTGCTCACAGACCGGCTGCCAGAAAACAGCCCTGTTTTGGACCGCTGGGTCTCCCTTGAAAGGCAGAATTGCTGCCTGCTTCGGGACTGCCTTCACAGGTGATGTCTGGTGCTTTCTCGCGTGAGCAGGGGGCAAGCTGCCCAGTGGGAGATGCCTGTGCGATCCTTCAACTGTCCCACGGTGCCAGCAGGGCGGGAGCAGGGCTGGCTTGGCGGCAGGGTTGCTTGTGGCCTTCTCGGGGCTGTGGCTGTTTCTTGTGGCTGCGCCAGGAGCAGGAACCTGTACTCAAAGCCGGACGCCTGAACGGGCAGGGCAGCCCGGAGCAGTGCGGCTCTGTCCCAGCTGGGCAACAGGCCGACATCAGCTCCTGATGTGGGGGCTGTACCTGAGTGAACATGGAGTCACCCTGAGCTGGGTGACGAGGGAGCTGACCTCCTCACCAGCCGGGTGAAGTACAGGTCCAGCAGATCATCACAGGGGCTGCTTTTCTGGAGCTGCTCTTTTACAAAAACAACTCGGCCAGGCTCTGTCCTGTGGCCCTCCATGGCTCTCGGCCCATCTGCTCTGCTGATAGCCAGGTCCCACAAAGTGATTTCTCTGTAGCATCACGTCTCCAGGCCCATGTTGTCCTCTGACAACATGGCCTGTGTGGGACCCGTGTGAGCAGAGATGAAACTCAGCCAGCCACAACCCAGCTGAAAATGGCACAGCTCAGCTGGGACAGCCATGGAAGGCCCTGGTCAGTGCTCTCATGGCCGGGCACTGCCTCGGAGTGGGGCCCAGCCACACCAGCTTTACCTCTGCCGGTGGTGATCACGCTGCAGAGGTGGGAGCACTTTGCATTCTCCCAGGCAGATGTGCTACGAATTTGTGTGTTACTTGGGAGGCTGCAGTACACCAAAGATCTCATCTACATTGGTGAGACAACATCTCTAAACCCACGTCGGGGCCTGCAGATGCCTTGGAGGAGACATAGGACCACACCTAGCAAGGAGCCCAGACCGCCTAATGGGCACAGGTCACCACTAAAGAACAACTGGCTGTGAAATCCCTCTGAGGGCTGCGTCCACCATAATGTGCAACCCCAACCTTGCCATGATCCTGAGAACGGGCTGTGACCAGACTTCTTTGGAATCATGCCTTCAGGATCCCTGTGAGCAGCCCATACATCCTTCTTCTCAAGCACAGTGAGTTATGTTTCAATCTGTGCTATAACACATGCCTGACTGACAGAGAAACGTATGTCTGTCAGCTAAAACACTAAGGTATAAGCTGCTGGAAAAACAAAACCTAGCATAAACTGATCTACATCAAGTCAATGTTTTACAAAAACTTAATGAAATCACAAAACAGTGTCATTTGTCACGGAGAAGCCATGGTTTGAATGCACACAATGATTGTGAACTGTATGAGTTCATGATCTGAGAGGAAACCCATGCACATGCTTTATCTTTGGACACTGGGAAAATGAAAATAAAGGTTCTGCCAAAATGCCTGGCCTAACACCCTACCAAGACCTACTCTCTTCTGCCTTTATTAACCTGCTGATTTTGGTCCAAATCACTCTCTCCACCACAGGCAGACAGAATAAACTCCTCTCCAATCTCAACCAGCTTCATTCAAGCCCTGTGTGTGAGCATGAATCCTTTCCTCCACAGAGCCAGGAAAGTCTTCTCTGCAAATTCACACCCATGTGTCCACAATTAGGCCTGGATATTACCCCATGCCAAGCCATGCAGAGCCATATTTAGAGTGTTAAACTTTCACTTCTCACCAATTATCTGAACTACCACTGATGTTATGCAGATGTTGGCCTTGTAAACTCTCTTTCCATATCGCTGGACAGAAAAGGTCAGAGTTAATGTTAAGTCTGCATTTGCCAGCTTTGTTTGCTCTGTCTGATGACAACATTTCTCTGCTGCTAGAGTACAATTGGTTTGTATTCAAAGCAGGAGATCACTTCACATAAATGATTGTCTCTGGGAAGAGTTAAATATGTTTCTGGAACAGCCCTTAGATGTCCTAGTTGATTTAGTGCAATCCCATTGATAATTGGAGCACATGGGATAGCATGGCAGGCTTGAAGAATCATCATTCCTGCAAAATTTGTCAGGATGACCTCAGATCAGTATATTTATCTTTGGCAAAACAGACAAAATAAACGTGCACACAGATCCTCAAGGAAGAGGAGGGGGAACCTGAAGGCCTGCAGCATGTTGGTGATTTGATCTATCTCCTCTGGAGCAGTTCCTAGTGCCCTGCACTGGGGTAGCTACCGTCCCTCCACACTGCATGGCTATGCTGGTCCCTCACTGTGGGAGAGAAGAGCAGAAGAAAACACCAGGGAACTCAAGGGAGGACTGCTGGGCACTGTGTGAAAAAGCCACTGCCTCCACCAGATCAGCCTCTCTTCGCGAACTTTCTGTTTCTTGCCACTGATGCTGCCAGATGGAAGCAAGAGACGGGAAAGCTGACCCTTGAGCCACTCTAGGAGGGACACGTATGTCCCACCATCTTCTAGTTGCCACCTTCTTGCCCCACTTTCTGCCTGCTGTGTGCCACAGACATTAAAGGGATCCTGGGATGAGGAAACAACAAGCAACTAATATATCTCTAACACCCTTTAACACATACATAGCTTTTTCAGCTGCTCATTGTGTGCAGACCATGGAGAGACAGCAACAGTTGAGTTATTAAGATTTACCTCAGCCCTCATTAACATTGGCCTGGAATCCTTCAAAAGGGATTCAAACTTGTCATGAGTCACGGAGCACAGCTAATCCTTCCCAAACCTGGGGAGCAAGCAAAGCCTCACACCTGCCTGTGCAAGACCATTTCCAAAGCAACAGCGCATCATTGAAGCACAGCTTCTCAGGGCTTGGCATTTCAGGGCCTGATCCATCCTGGCTTGTCTGTCCCTTGCTGTGTGCAAGCTACACAGCTCTCTGAGTGAACTGCTGTTGTCTGTTGGCATGTTACAGCCCCTGAGTCATGCAGGGAGGTGTGGTGCAGGACGGTGGGTTGTCTGAGACATTCATCCCTCTTCCAAGCGAATGGAGGACAGTAAATCAGAGCACCGCACCTCCCACCATCCTTGTGGGGCTTTACAGCTACCAAAGTCTGCACAGGGAGCAGGGACACCAGAGGAAACTCTGTCCCATAGAGGCTTTGCACATAAAAGAGATCTGACCACAACCATTAAATGTTAGCTTTTCTTCTCCCCATGTTACTACAAGCTGAAAACAGCATTATTGATTTATTTGTATTCCTCAGCGTTCCTCTTTCCTCCCCTGTCTCACAGACCGCAATGACCAGGGTTGTGCTGTGGCCATGTCCCTCATTACCTGCAGCGGTCGCAGCAGTGGGGAGAGAGAGGTGCAGACACGTATTTGGGATTTTGGCAAGCCTGACTCAAACTTAATAAATAGGCAGAGAAATCTTGTCAAACGGGAAATCTTTCACCAGGCAGTAGTGAGGGATGGCAGTTGTGGGAATAAGTCATGAACCAAAGAATGCCCCACAAATTGACTGCCCTAGAAATGCTGAAAGGCACGAGAATTTATGGATGCAAGGACCCACAAAGTTTACTTTTACTGGAGAATCATTTGAAAAATATGTTTAGAGATCCCACTGTTGGTTCCATAATAAAGCCAGCTTACAAATAAACCAGAAATGAGCCTTAAAAACAATACTGGTTCATTTGAAAAGAATGCAGGGACATGTAACACAGCCCATCCTCCTCTGTCAGAAAGGTGGCAGTGTTGCTTTGTAGTTGCGGGAGGAATTGTTACAGACAGATTTTTTTCAAATGAACAGCAATGTACCATAATATACCAACAAAATCTAAAGAATGACTTAATCTAATGAAATGTAAGATCAGAGCGATATGGAAACCACACTAAAGCCCTGGCCCCAAGTTTTGTGTAATTCAGCCAGGCTAGGACACTTGTGTTTGCACACACACTCTTGGGTTTTCAACTAGCTGCCAACTTTGTATTTGCTGAGAAAACAAAGTTTAAGTTGACCACCCAGCTATCTAAGAGATCCTGATAACACCACTCATGTCTACCATCAGTATCATAAATCTCTAATTTCATTATCTACAATGCACGAGGAGGCAAAAACACACACTGCGTGGGTGACATGCCAGACCGGGTGCATGTTCCAACGTGACTACCCCGTCCGGTTTTACAGCGTCCCATACGGCACATGCAGCTGGTTTGTCTGAACATCCTCACAGATAATATTCCCGGGGAGAACTTCACCTTTGGGAAGGTCAGAGAAAGCTCCTCGAGAACATTTTTTTGACATTATCATTAATATTACAGTATGTTATGTTCATTAAAAAAATTACAAGTAAAGATACCCACTCACAAACACAGCATACTTACTATAAATAAAGCCAGTGAATAAAGGCATGAATATCCAGCAGAGGGTCTGATTTAGAAGTGACCGTCCCATAGTTCACCTTCACTCACCTTCACTCACGCTGAACGTCCTCTGAGAAGCCCCTTACCGGTGCTTCCCCTAACTTACGAGACAGAGGCATGTTTTACTTGCAAACCCTCCGAGAGTGGCAATCAATTGTGTGGCTCTGGTTTTATTTCTCTGATGATGTCACTTTAAATACTTTTCATGTTCCATTTGTTATTTTTACTTCTAAAAATGACGCATTTCTTCAAATTCATTTTTCTCCAATTAGTCACAACTTAATGGAACAAAGTCAGCTGCCTGCATGTCAGAGAAAGTGTCAGGCCCATCCTCACTGTGATTATTACAGACGGACCCACAAGAGCACCTGGAATATACGGGTGGCGTTAGGTACCTTGTTTATCCCAGATGCCCTTTTGGCTTCCTGCTCAAATCCTTTGCAGCAGAGCCAGGGCAGGAGACCTGGGAACTGCAGTTTTACGAAAATAAACCACAGACATAAATCGAAGACAATGAAAAACCAGGGAAAAAAAAAAAAGCCACACAGAGGAAGGAAGATGCGTTTCTCCACTTGCGGAACAGCCTCTGTAAGAGCAAAGCCGTGACAGCTCTACTACCCCCTGAATATTTTGCTTGCATGCTGCTTCCAAACATTTAATGCAAAACAGTCTGTAGCTACGGCTTGCCGGAGAGAGAAGTTTTAAGAGAAATCTCAAGGTTTCCCCTACCTGATCTGAACTTGCTCCGAATCAGCAAGGAGTGCTCAGACCCCAGGAGTGTCATGGTGACTCGGGGACCAGATCCAGACGCCCCTCACTTAAACCATTAACTTCCTCCACAGAGAAAAGCCGACCAGACCACGGCTAGTGCTCAGGATTCATCCAGCTCTCCTGGACTCTCTGGGTGCTTTTACAGCTGGCTGGAAAGAAGCAGCAAGTGGCTTTGAAAGATTTGGTCCCATCCAGCACTGACCCTCCACAGACACCAACTGCTCCCCCTGTGCTGTGTTGAACTAATTAACGTGGAGCTAGCAGGAGCCTCCTCCCGCCCGGAGTTTACTACCAGCAGCTGGGTGTCCTGGCTGATGTCATCGTCTAGCGGGGAGCAGCGACTATCGGAAAGGGTCTTAGCAGAGACAGAAGTTTGATATCTGATACTAATTACTACCGGCCGGTACGCAGCCAATCAGGGCGCTCCCCGGCTCGGCCGACTTTGGGAGCTGCTCGGAAATATCAACAGAGCGAGGGCTTAACTCTTTGCAGCGTGGTGCGAGGCAGGCCCCGCGGCCTCCGGCTCCCTCGTCGGGGCGGCCAGTGTGGTTTTGGGGTCCGTGTGCCCCTAAGGTGAAGGAAGGGCTGGGTCGGGGCAAGTGTCCCAGGCAAGGGGACAGCTGGGCGCCGGTCCTTCTGTGCGAGTGCCGCGTTGGATGCCCTTCCCATCAGGGAGCCAGAGGACGCAGCTACTCGGCCCACGGAGCTGCGGCTGGGGGTGGTGGCCCCCCCCCCGCCGCCGTCCGGAGCTGCGGCTGCGGCTGCTGCTGCCCCTCGTCCGGCTTGTTTGGGTGCTGGCACGCAGGGCAGGCTGTGCCCTGGGCTGCACAGGTCCGGGGCTGTGCTAGGACGCTGGAAGTGAGCACAGGGGTGCTCAGGTGTTTCGGCTGCACTTGCCTCCTGCCACGTAGGCGAGCCCAAAGCTGCGCTGCTTGGTGCACATCTTTGTCAGTTTGTGGCTGCATCTGTAGGATTAGCCGCTCGAGATGCTTGCATACGCCGTGGCTCAGGTAGCACACGCTGCAGGCAATCAGAACATGTCCTCTGGTTCTGTTACACACAAACACTCAGAATATTGCCAAATAAATGAGGCAGGGCTAAATCTTGACTTAAAGTTTCCTGTGCTACAGATGAGCACTGCAATCCCAAGGAGGCTGGGCACAGCCATGTGCTGGACATAGCTGCAATGGAGCATGCTTCTCCACCTGCCAAACGTTCTCTCAGAGAAGAAAACCTGTTTGCAAACAGCCAAAATAAAGAGATGTGGATCCTTTGAGGCTCCCCATTGCCAAGCCCATGTCTGGTTCACTTGAGGTAAGTGGATGGAAATGAACTTACGGCACCTTTTCCCTTGTAACATAAGTGGTACAAGTTAAGCTAAGTCAAGGACAGGTCTCAGCTTCCCTGACGCATGGGTCTCACCTGGGAAGCTGCCTAGATTCCTGCCAGAGCATAAACATCCACCTGAAAACTCCTTCAGACCTGGTTTGGGGTTTTTTTCTTTGCTTGCTTGGTGTTTTTTTGTTGTTTTTTTTTTTAAATCCTGTGGTTTCTGGGAAGTTCTTGTAAACATTTTGGCTTTGTGATAGGAATTTCAGGGCTTCCAGACTCCTAGGCCCATGTGGTCAAAGACCTTAGAAGCCTGGTAGCCCCAGAAGCTCTGATTCCAGCAGTGCCCCACTGAGAGCTGAGAAGTACTGGGGTCCCACACCCCCCTGTAGTCCATGTGATGTGGCTGCTCTGAGCTGAGCTTTCTATCTGTTGTGGGCTGGACGTGTGGTTTCCTGGTCATCCTACACCTGATGAAGTCTGACAGTTACTGAAATAAATTAATCACCAAGCATGGACGTGATTCAGTAAACGGAGCCCTACTGCAGTATCCAACAAGCTGGCTTGTTTCTTACTAATTTTCCTAATATTTAGTCCACTATGTTTGAAATGTCCCATCTAATGGACTGCTCCTCGTAAGTAACACTGTCCTGAAACAAATGCCACTGCTTAGCAGAACCACACCACGAGCAGCTCAAGAAGAAGACAGGACTCATCGACACCCAGTCTCAAATTGCAGCTTCATGTAGATTTTTGCATTACAAACTCTTGTATGATTTACTGCCCCTACTCAGGTACCCCCAGCTCCCTTTGGAGCCTGCCGGTTCCTAATGTCTTCTCCTTCATGAATTAGCTGGACCTGCCTGAGGAGGGACTGGCCATGCAGCCTCATGTGCTGGTGTCACCCTGGATCTGTCCCTCTGCTCCTTCAGAACTATCTTCAGATGTGGTCCCTGGTTCCACATCAGCCATGATAATGCACATGTCACCCAGCGGCCCAGAGGAAGGGTCTCTAGGACTTTTTCACTCCACTGTTATGTCTTCCTGTAAGAATGAGCTCTGCTTCCTCAGTCCCTTCTTGCTGCTACTGAAGCGGTTCCGGTCCATGTCCTTTTCTTCCTGAAATTCACCTCCAGTCTTTCAAGTTCAGTGGAAGAGGAGTGGAGTGCAAGGGAGACACTGCAGTGTGTGATCCTGCCATGACCAGGTGACCCGCCTAGTGGATGAG
>NW_010532876.1:0-351 GCF_000687285.1 Phaethon lepturus
ACGGGCTAGACAGCCTCTCCATCACCAGGGCCACCGCCTTCGTCTTCGTCGTGGTCCGCTCTCTTTTTTCAGATGGCGCTTTGACAGAAGATTAATTCAAGTCAGCTGCTGAAAATAATTATTGCATTATGGGAGCAGTAATCATTATTTAGAACATGATTAAATATGTCTGCGTCTATTGACTCTGCCTATGATTTATGTATTTGTTTAGTCAATAGTCTAATGTAAATGATGTAATTAATTATAGATGGTGGTGTCAGGTCATTGGTAAAAACAATCTGATGAGAACAAGGGCTCTGTTTTTTCCTGACAGATGCGGAGGGAGGGCGGGAGGGACGGGGCGAGGTGGGG
>NW_010532876.1:444-753 GCF_000687285.1 Phaethon lepturus
TGTCTTTCTCTTGTTCAGCATTCGTTTAGAAATTGAAATAACTTGTTAAGCAAAGGGGAAGGGAACACATGATTGCAAAGAGGGCACCTGGGAGTAGTGACGGCGAACAGCTAAAGAGCCAGCTGCTCCCTAACACGAGAGAGCGTGCCACTATCATTTACCGCTTCATAAAATTAAATGTTTTCCAAATTAAATCAGTAGGCAGCATGCAGGAAGACCTACTATCTCTAATAACAATTTTTCAATCAATATCGGGGGCCCGGCTGATCTGGAATCAGAGCAGAGGAGTCTGGGATTGGCTGGGGGGGA
>NW_010532877.1:0-16028 GCF_000687285.1 Phaethon lepturus
CACAGGGTTGCTCGTTGCCGGGGGCGCTGCGGGCCTCGGGCGGGGCTCCCGGTGGGAGCCCCATGTCGCGACTGCGGGGGCTAGGGCGCTTAAGGAATCGCCGCCAGGGATACCAGACAAAAAACCCCATTTTTATAGGAATTTGTAAAGGGCGCGACTTAATGGCATTCGATGGCAAGGTTTTCTCTATCCCTCACCCACCATAGAAAAAAAGAGTATGCAAAGGGAAATCAAATTAGAATTGGGTTAGAACGATTTGTACATGATTTACCCAGCGTCAGGGAACTCGAGTCAGAATGTGATTTACACGGGAATGAGGGGAAGCAGATGAGGACACCCATTGAGTCACGACCCCCTTGTCTTCTAAACCTCTCCTTGGAGAGGAGTCTATTGTGGATTCGCCAGCTGAATCCACTCCTAGTCCTGGACTTAATCAACGCTTTACATCTGAAGAGCAAATTGCACACACACAGAGGTATAGACACAGAGCTACACCTGTTAAAAATTGCCCTTGAGCTGAGTGAAACATGTACATCGAATGCCTTTGCGTTTCTCAGCAGGCAAGGGTTGAGCCTCAAGGAGTGAGGGTTTCAGCCCAGGTCCCATCACTGGTTTTCAGTGACGGTCCTCCGAAATTCACCAGCTTGAGAGTTCGCAAGCTCCAAGAGGTATCCCACTGGTTGCAGCCCACTGCAGTCCAGGAGAGCTCAGAAGGCCTCACTTGAGGGTCACTGTTTATAGGGTTGGCAGATGATTGACTTTAGGCATCAGTAAATTTCCATCCTGGCCCTAATCTGGGTCAGTAGTTACTGGAATTCTCAAATTTCCAGTAATGCTAGTACCAATCATTCCAGGGTTGTCGGGGCTGATGATTAGTTATTCCCGCTCTTGTTCCTCACCCTGGCCAGGCAACCAAGCTCCAGGTACAGTCAGCGCCATTCCCCACCTTACCTACATGAGAGCGCTTGGTACGGTCAATTGACTCCTAACTGCCAAACTCACTGCCAAGGCTTGCCAGGCAACCGGAGTCCTAAGGCAGCAGAGCAGTCCCGGAGCAAGGCAGGGCAATGTCCACATTCCACCGACCCTGGCTGGCAGCCACTTCCCACCCTGCCCACAGCCGTCCCTCAGAGATGCCACACCCCAATGGTACTTTCTGTATCTGTATCAAAAATACTTCACAAAATGTCTAAGAGATTCTCTGCAGTGCAGTTTATTGTTAAAAAGTATTGCTGGGATTTAATTTCCTTGTGAGAATGTAAAGTGCCATTTCCCACCACGCTGATCAAGCTGCTGTCCTTTGGTTATTTTTCAAGGAATACGACACAAACACAAGAGTGACATTTCTTCTAAATCACCAAGATTAGTTATTTTATAACATAAGCATCAACCTAAAAGACATCCCTGGAGGAGTTTGCAGCTTTTTATGAATAAAACTATTAATAAAAAAAAACCCCAAATAAACAAAACACCTCGACTGTTCACATGAGAATAAATGCTCAACAGATTAAGCACAACACCTCGATATGCTGTTTTTTCCAGAGAGAGAAAAAAACCAAACCCCAAAGTCCAGCCATAGCATTGGGTGCTTTTTTTTAATATAGCAGCAAAGTCAGTCACCTGCATCCATCACTAATTTTGTCCCATCCCTGATGACCACAAAGAAGGAAATTTGAGTATTCCATGAAAAAAAAAATCTGAATTACTGAAGGTTTTTCTTCTTTCTATTTTTATCTTAATTCCGAGATCAATATAAACTCAGAATTCCTTGTAAGTCTGGCTCTTTGTGAGCTATAACTGGAAGGCACAACGGAATAGATCTTTTACTCTGATGCATATCCTATTTTTGCTTAGAAAGCTTCATCAATATTTAACCAGTCACACCTCAAAACGTAAATGTGGAATAACATTCTTACACTGCACACAGCAGGGATGGAGCCCATGTCTCCTCTGCCTGCATCGTGATGCTGAGGTATAATCGGGATGAATATACTATTTTACTAGTGCAGTGAATCAAGAATTTAGAACCCCCAAAAAACCCTTTATCTTAAAACCACCTGCTTTTTCTTTTATCTAAAAATCCATATCCTGCTTTTTCATCACATCCTTGGTCTGCCTCAAGGAGGGTTACAGGTTCTGTTGCCTCCTCTGAGGGATCTCCTCAGGCTGATGTAAAGCTTACTGACATCAGCTGGCTTTGGATCAAGGCCTGAACTCCCAGATATTTCTGCATTACTCAACTGTGAGATTTTATATTTATTTGAAGCCCACCCCCTGCTCCGCCCTTTCAGGAAGGGCACCTGTTCCAATGCTGCACAGGGTGTGTTACATGTATGCACCAAGAATGGCAGATGCTTTAGCACTCTAAACATCCTTACAAAATAAGAGCCAACAAGTCATGACCAGAAAGTCTCAGACATCAGTAAACATACAACAGATTCATATGCAATACTTCAGGTTTGAAGGGTGCTGCTAACGTCACGCTTTTCGCTTTTTTTCCCCTTAGTAATAAGCAGGAGTACATTGACATAAGAGCATTTGTGATAGGTGTGAAAGATCAGGCTACTGAACTGCATCCCCCAGTGCCCTGGAGAGCTGGAGTGTGACCATATTCTAGACAAGCCCCTGATGCAGCACTTAAAAACCAGGAGGAAGAATTCTAGTTGGTTCTACACACTGGAGTTTCCACAGAGATGGGTAAGTTGCTCTCCAAGACTGTGTCCTAAGGAGATGCAAAGGAGCTAAGAATAACCCAAGAATCAGGCTATAATTAGCAACAAAGAACCACAGGCAAAAGTCACCTGAATTTATGTAAAACATTCTTGCACATTACCCTCCTCATTCTGGCTACCAAAAGTGCACTTTTAAAATAAGAAATTATTGTGCAGTGCAGTATTAAATAATTTGAACCGAAACCGAGAAAGCACTTTTGATTTGTATGGAAACCTGTGTTTACCAAGAAACCCTTTTTGCCTAGCAAATCTCCGACTTTTGTGAGCAGACACTGTGGAGTCCTTTGTGCTTGCTTACAGTTTCAGCTGCTGCTGAAGGTCATGAATTGATTCTGCACTGTTTTGCAGTTTCTCTTGCACCAGTGGATCTTCTTCTAGTTTGACCATTTCAATCACTCCATTGGTTCCAAGAATACATGGTAGGCTTAAGAATACTTCACTGTTTATATTGCAACATCCCTGAAACAACACAAAGACAAATGTCACAGAGTTATTTATTTCTGCTCTGTCTGAAGCATGGAACTACACAAAATAACTTGATTATTTTAATTAAACAAGGATAGTTCATCATATGGCATGTGTTATGTAGGTCAAATACCAATTATCTTAGATCCTGTGCAATGGGTTACTGCATAGAAACTGTAAAATATTACTGTGCAGATAAAAAAAAAATCTTGAACCATGCCACACTTGGAGGGGTTTCCCAATATAGGTATATCAGACCTCAATAATGCAGCAAAGTTTATACTGTAAAACACTGTTTAACCAGTTTCCTAGGTAGAACAAGCAGGGATACTTAATAGTACAGCATCATTAGTTCTTTTAGGACTGAACAAAAGAAATTAAAATACACAGCCAAAGAGAGCTATCCAAGGAATATTTTTCAAGTATTGACTCATTCTGTGAGAGTATTCATTAAACTTAAATACCTATAATTCAAGTTTACACTGTAGATTTTGTTTATTTTTACAGTCTGTATGGGGAATTTGACATTCTGTAGTTACTCTGCAGTTTAAGAGACTTGTCACTCCTCTATATCTGTATTTAGTTTGTAAACAATTAAAAACTTTACTTGAAAACATAATGATGAAATTAGGTGTATGTCTGTACTTGATAGAATAAGCAGCCTGCTCAACTTCCCTGCACTGGGACATGCAAATCACCCTTCTGAAGCCTGTAAATAGAAGTGACAAGTAAATGTTTCTACATGGTTTTTTTCTTCATATGAAATGACAATGCTTTAATGAAGCCTGTTAGGATAAACTTTAAACAAGGTTCAGTCTACAATTTTAAGTTAAATATAGCTTCATCATCTTCTCAGTGTAAAGTATCAAGGGGTAAAATAGCAGCTGTTTCAAAGCCAGTCAGATAAAATACTGGTAGAAAATGCATCTTATACTTTCATAAAAGATACTGCACTCTCTTGGCCCCTGGAAAAATCTACATTCAATACTGATCACTTGGAAACTGTGACACACATTTCTCTTCATTTGCCAAATCCAGCTATTCCGGGGAAGCTGGTCATTAACCTTGAACATATTTTCTCTCTGAGCTCTTGTATTTTTGGGACAATAATCTACTTCTAATAATGGTTTCAAATTAACACAACTGATTTTTGCTCCTTTTTGGACTAGAATTGAAAGTTGTTGTTACAAGTAGTGGAAATAAAGTAACTGTTCTGAAGTAGCACTAAGTGAGATGTCTCTGCTGCTAAAATTAATGGTCATATTCAGTATAAATAACGTCGTAACAGTGCCAACCAAAAGATATTAGTAACAGATTTACCTTTGCCAGAGTGGATACAGAATGAACCTTTCTTTTATCTTTCAGTATACTGTCAGTCAAATCAGCAACTGAGAGCCCCACAGACCAAGATCTCTGACCTTTTCCCTTTAGAACTTCCATAGCTCTATATAAACCAGGAAAGGGAGAAAAACATGATGTTTAGGTTTTAATTATTCCTATTTTGGTTTACATGTAAAACCCAAAAGATAGATTAAATGTACCGTATCAGGTAAAGCATACTATAAAAACATGATTCTCTGTTTTGGAAAACAACAGAAGGGAATAAAGAACTGCTTTAAACAATTTCTTTGTGTATATTTTACCCACACTAATAATAATTCTCTTTTCTGTCAAGAGGTGTAACTGGTACGTGGCTAATTAGATCAGGTAAGTTGATCCACACATGTACTTCACTTTGAAGTAAACAGCTTCCATGCAAGCTCTAAGAAACGTTGTGCCAGAAGGCTTGTCTACATTTTTTTTTTTTAAAAGATCACAATTGAACTGTCAGCTCTACTATTCTAGTGTATATTCTACAAAGCTTGTCTTGTCCTTAGATAGTTACAGGCACAACATTATTGAGAACTTCAGAAGAACACTGGGCATATACACGTATATGAAAGTAAATGACACCCAGATTTGTAATTTCCTATACACTCAATGTGTGAACATTTGAGAGCAAACTTCCTCCTTTTCATAAAGAGCTGAAGGAAAAAAACTCTGCTAACATTAAGTGCCTAAACATGAAGAAAGAAAAAAATTAAGATTATAGTGGCATTACCTGTTAGCCACCTTTTCCCTTGAGTTACGAGCAGCCATTGCTTCCATTTGATTTGCAACTAAATTACAACTGGTCCATGATGGTACTAAATAGAAACAACCAACATTTAGATGCACATCTAAACAGTGACTAAAATAGGTACCAGATAAGGTGGGAAGAAGAAAAAATTTTAAAAATTCAAGCTTTCCAAACTTTCCTTCCCCTACACAAACCCAAATATAGTTGATGACCTTCTAAGGTTCCCTGGACTGTTGAAATAAACTCTATAGTAGCACCTGGCCAGAGACACTTGCTTAAAAATGAAGTAATATGTAGTAATTCTTACATTAGCAGTAACCTACCATATATTATATCACATTTCCTTCCTCCTTCTGTACCTCTAACCTATATTCTTATACCAAATAAAAAGCATTTGAGGGTGTATTTTCTATTTTTTTCCTGTGACAAATGTCAAATACTTTTGCTACCACTCCAGGTCTACAGTCTCGGGCACACACCAAAATTGTATTATTTAGAACCATCATCATGAAAATCTATCACCCTACTTATGACTACTTTCATTACTTTTCTCAATTATTCTTTCGTTACTCAATTACTTAAGCACTGCCAGGACATTATATACTCATAGTCATAATAAAGTATCACTTTACCTTTGTCTTCCCCTTGTTCACCAATAATCCAAGCATCTTTTGCCAGCACCTGTGCTTTCAAAAGGTTTGTCAGTATATACTGAAATCTCTCAGTATCTAGGTTGGCACCTACTCCAATAACTCTGCTTTTGGGAAATGCACTCAGCTTCCATGACACATATGTCATTACTTCAACTATATATGAAAGAAAAATATGTTGACAATAAAGGACGACTCAAAATTCAACACAACCATGAATCACAGTTACGAAAAACTCAGGACGAAGTCATTTACTTCAGAAAAGGCATAAGCATTTAAGAACAGATCAGTAGTTTATTTCAACCTGAAACACCAAGTCAAGAGGGGAGGAGGTGAAGAAAATTCACAGCCCAAGCAAAGTTTTAAGAGAAGTGAAACTTCAGAATGAGTCACCATGCTTCCCTCAATCAAAAATCTCACATACGTCTAAATTTAATTCAGCCAGTATTTAATTTCTTTTCATTTGGCAAGCACTCACTTCTCCATCTCCACAGCTCTAAGTGATAGGAAGAGTAAGAAGCACCCTGTTGGAGCAGGTCCAGAGGAGGGCCACAAAAATAATCAGAGGGATGGAACACCTCTCCTATGAAGAAAAGCTGAGAGAGTTGGGATTGTTCAGCCTGGAGAAGAGAAGACTCCAGGGAGACCTTATTGCAGCCTTTCAGTACTTAAAGAGGGCTTATAAAAAAGACAGGGACAGACTAGTAGGGCTTGTAGCGATAGGACAAGGGGATGGTTTTAAACTAAAAGAGGGCAGATTCAGACTAGATGGAAGAAATTTTTCACAATGAAGGTGGTGAAACACTGCCACAGGTTGCCCAGAGAGATGGTAGATGCGCCATCCCTGGAAGCACTCAAGGTCAGGTTGGATGGGGCTCTGAGCAACCTGACCTAGTTGAAGATGCCCCTGCTCATTGCAGGGGCGGTCACACTAGATGATCTTTAAAAGGTCCCTTCCAACCCAAACTATTCCATGATTTTAAGCACTTGAGAAATAGAAGAGGCCTGTCTTCAGTGTGTTTACAGGACAGAGATGTTCACATATACTTCTTTCCCCTTTAAGTAGTGTTTTTGCTTTGTCTTAGTTCACAGTATCACTGACCTAATAGATTTAAACTTTCCACCAAAACGTAGCTGCAATATTTACTATCAACACTACATTATGTACATTGGTAGTCTATGAGTCTGATCATATGGCACATAACGCACATACATCCTTACTGCACAGGAGAAATGTATACATAAAACTCACAACTGACAAGACAACAGCCAGTGGATGCTATCTTGTAGCTACAGTTAGGTGGAAACTACATACAGAAACATACATAAATACTTACCTTTTATACAAAACAAAGTACACTATTTTCTTTTATCTTGGTAACAGTAAAGAAAAAACTCTCAAAGACAGTGTCCTGCTCAAAGCTGAAAAGGAAAACATCTTTCAGAGTAGCAAAAATTTTTGACTAGGTGTATGTGGCTGTAACATATTTTTAAAAAAGGCCAAAGAGAAAGCCAGATGAGGGACAGAACATTAGGCTAAGTACCAACATACCTGGATGAGAAGCAACAAGGAGAACAGTGTTCTGACTGTAGTGTGATATTGCTGGGATAATTCCTCTGAACAAATCCACATTGCTTTGTATGACATCAAGATAAGTCTGAGCATTACCCAGAGAATTAACTGTAAGTACCACAACTTTTGAATCAGCTGAAGCAGAAAAATCTGAAAGTATAAAGATAATATGTTTTTAAAATCTATGTCATTTTACCAAGTTTTGTACGCAAAACAAAGAGCCATCCTAAAGGCTGAACTGCAGCATCCAACTCAGGGATTCTTCCCCTCCTGTCTCCTCCCGTATCCCCCAATGTGGATTCTGGGGCACTTCCACAGCACCTGTAAAGCACAGCTCTCCCACAGAACTACTTTTCCTGTTTCGTAGCTGGCAAACACATAAGGCAGACTACAATTTGTCCAAGGTTACACAGCAGAAGACATCTCGATAGGGTCTAGATAAGCTTTTCCAAGTTTTCTCAGCAAGAGAGAAAAAAAAAAATACATCCATGAAAAGGCTCCTTGCGATTCTTAAAGAAGGGGAAAGACTTTTACTTCTTTATCTCAAGCTTCTATAATTTTTGATCTTACAGCTCAATCAAGGACATGTAGACAACCATAAAAACTGTTACAACAGTCTATTTATTAACTCAAGTAAGGGACATATATTTATTAGCCCAAGAAAACACACAACTACAATTTGCTGCAGAAATTCGTAAGTCAAAGCTGCCTTGAGCGGGTAACTCAGTATCTGGGTACCATAACAGGTAATCAGTTTGGACACAGAAGCAAGGTAATTTCACTGTCATACCACTTCTGGAACCATCTGAAGACAAAGCACAGGCCTAGTGCACTGACAAATTGGAAGCATACTAAGGAGGATATAATTAATACCAGCTTGCCCCAACCCTAGATATAAGCATACTAAAATAACACGTGACAGCCTATAAGCTTTTTGTAATACTGTAACACTACTAACAGCATAGCCAGCAACAACATACAAGCTTTTTGTACCACAGCTAAATGTAAATACGTAATAGGTAACCACAAAGACACAAACAGAGATTTGTGGTACAGTTGCACAACCAGTGTTCAGGAAAAAATGTGCTAGCAGTAAAACCTGCAAGATAAGATCAAAGGATGTAAAGCAGGCAATGTCAGGTGCTGAATAAGCAGGTAAGATGCCTGGTAGAACGAGAACAAGTCCCTGTCCCCAAAATAAGAGAAATTACATCAGAAGCACAAGAAAGCCCCCCCATTTCATCTTGCAGAGGGTGCAAGGAACATAAAACCACCACAGACAAGCAAGAAAGAATGGGGAAGTTGCTCAATTCAGTTTCAGCTTCCCCTGTGGAAGAGCTTTTGAGCTGCATGACCTCAACCTCTGTGATTAAGACCATCAAAGACTGTATCCGTCACCATTAATTACGGAGACATGGCATGGACTCTGTTGAGTTGTACACTCACAGCTAATTGAGAACAAGATTGTTAAGAACCAATTGTTTGAATATGCAGTGATAATGATTAAGAACTAACTGTTGGCCATGTGCATGTTTAATAAAGATTAATCTAGGAAAGTAGTACTTTGAAACTTACCTTTATTTATTAGCCTTTTTAACACTGCTCTCACAGCTATCGCTAATTCCCTAACATACATACATTTTTTCCCCCCCTTCCTTCCCTCTCTCCTCCTATGACACTGAAGTACTAGCTTGGCTTCTCTTGTTTCTGCACAAGTCCATTTTCAGAATTAGCCTCTTACCCTGGAAGTGCAGACTCACACACCTCTACCTCTATAAACAGAATGAAAAAAGCCTGAAGTAAAAGCGATGCAAGCTTTGCTGAACCTCCCCTTCCAAATTTTGCCCTGAAAAGATAAAGAAAAGCAAGACACTATGAAAAAATAACAACATCATTTTAAAAAGATGGCCTATATGCCAGAGCCTCCGTATCTCCCCATGTGTCCTGCTCTCATTAAAACGAGCACAAACACACATAGTACAGTACTGGCTCCCACTCCAGAAACAATATCTAATACCTTTGGTGATCTCCACATTTGGCAGAGCAAAGACCTCCAAGTCCAGGGTCCCTCCTTTTGCTGCACCTTCAGAAAGATCCAAAAGAACCACCTTATCTGCAGCACTCTGTATGATTAAAAACAATGCAGATCAACAATAAAACAAACCAAAACTTGTTCTTGTGGGGGTGAGGAATAAAAACAAGTATTCCTCCAATTCCAGTGTTTGTTGTACTGTGTATAAAACAAAATTACTGACCAAAATTACTGTCAAATCACAAGAGAAAGAATTTTGTTTAGTGAGTTTAATGGAAAAGTACTCATTATGAAACAAATAAAAACTCACAAAACCACCTCTGGGAAGTTACAAATGTTTGTGTTACTGTTGTCTCTGAGCACATTAACTGTAATGAAGTACAGACCATCTACAGGCTATCCTTTTCCAGCGGACTAGGAGATCCCACTTGTAAGAGGCCACCACTCAGGCAAAAGCTCTTTAACTAAGCATTTTCAAAATAAATTAATTCAATATTGAAGCATTTGTATTTAAAAAGCTGACTGAGAAAACAACGCAGAAACTAACACTTCTGTGTGTCCATAAGTTAACTGAAGAGGCAAATGACATAAGCAGTGACATGGCTATTAAAACTGCTGAGTTATTTCTATGTGTCAGACATGAAGAACTAGGTTGGAAGCCTCTGTTAATCAGGTCTGTTGCTATTTATAATAATTACCTACCTTTGCTGCAACTGCTAGCACACACGCGATGCCAAGGTCTCCAGCTCCAACAACAGTAATTTTGTTAAAACATCCTTCATTTTTGCCTCCACCAATTTTACTCTTTGATTTCATGTCGGTCTCTCCTACAATTAAAAGAAAACCACAAACTTAAGTGCTGGCCCACACTCTATCAATACAAGTATTGCTGCTTCATAAAGGATCAGGGTTGTGCCAAAGTTAAACCAAATTACATAAACTTCTTCAAAATGGCAGTGAAGCCTGACCACAGACAATTCATCACAACTTACAAGGTGTAAAACACAATGTTCCTCTCTGGATAGGAATGCTTTTTCACTGAGTAGAAAATATGAGCATAACAATATCAAGAAGCTAGACACTAAGACCATACAAACCTTTGCTACTGTTACAGGTGTGAATACATGCCATGGTCAGAAAATTGTAAAATATTTTGTATTTTGAAAAGACATGCAAAATGGAATTTGATTAAAATACAGTGATCTGAGGTTGTTTAGCCAATGCTACTGGTAACACAACGATTCTCATTCTAACTATAATGCAGAGAGATTTGTAACAGAAACATTGATTGATTAGAAATGTGTATTGTACGCACACACATATGCTCACAAGCATGTATGTGTGCGCAATTACCAGATGAAACAGCACAAAAGGGCTAAAGGGAAAGGTTTGCACTAGCTGCCACAGATCATCATCTGTGATTTCACTAGAAGAAGGAAGAAGAAAAGACTGACCTGAAGGAAATGCATCAGGATGAAGAACAACAGGACTGGAGCCATAAAATACCCAGATAAGGAAAACATGAGAATTGTGAAATTCAGTAGTTTTGCCCAAGACTTACAATGAGTGAGATAAAGTAATGAGGCAAAAATGCTAAATAGCATCGACTCCCGAAGGGTGTAAAATACAAGTACGAAATCAGCTTGTCACCATTGAACAAGAAGAACCCAAGAGACACGGTATGGGCTCAACAGTCAGCGCTCCTTGTCCTCAGTGTTGCACACCAGTGACGGTGGTCAGACATCAGGGCTTACGACTGGATGCGAGAGTGTCAGTGAATGAGATCTGAGAGAATGAATGACTGTGATTGGGTAAAATCAACTTGTTTATAATAAAATCACATTTCCCTTCCACAAGATCTCACATAGAGTTTTGCTGCAGTACTTTCCAACAAATGACTAGTACCAAGTCTACAGCATTTTTCAGTAGGCTTAAATACAAACATCCAAAATGAGCTGCGCATTCAAATTCATTTGAGCTCTCAGTTCAGAAGAGGCATTTTTGATCATACAGAGAAAATGCCAAACACTGTGAACACGCAAACACTAAAAATTCAGGTATTAAAACTGTGTAGGCAACTTTGTGATATCAAGTAACAGCAATAAATAAAACAGATATTGTGTAGGAACATTACAAACAAATATATTAAAACATCCACACCTTCAGTAATCTTTGCAATGTAGGAGAGAAGTTCCGATTGCCTGGCTGCATCAGAAGATGACAGCGAATACAAAGGGAGCTCTTCCTCAAATTTTGCAATCATTTCCTTGATTAATCCAATGACAGTTGATTTAGGCTGAAATATAGTAATACAGAAGATAAAACAGTTGACTAGCTATTTCATATAGTGGTATCAGCTGTAAATGGCAGTATTTCATAAAGAACCATAGCTATACAAAATTTAATCACAATATTGACACACTTAACACTTACATAAACACTTAAGGTAAAGAAAAGCCTGAGAATTTCTATATCAATCATGAAAAACATATCCCATCCACTTCAGAAAACTAGCATTCATTATATAATTTTTACTGGCGTAGCAGTAAAAAAAAATACTTTAAATTATTTAATACACTGCATAAAATCATTTAGCAACAGTACTGGCTTTTGAATCTCTATGCTAATGTTTCAGAGTTCTGCTTAAAGAGATATACCCAAAATGTAGGAACTTCCACTGAACTTTCTGGAGGAAACTGGTCAATTAGTCTAGTATTATTATTCATTATTCACAGCAACAAAAGGAAAAAGTATCAAAGGGTCACGAGGCTTATAATGTTTTATAACGAAGTCAGTCCCTTTTTCCTTCAGCTTAAAATAATCTTCCTTACAATTACTTATAACTTCCTTTACAATCACTTCAGACAGTCTGAAAACTGTAATTTCAAGAGACGTAACATTCTGCTTCTGCTTGCATAATCATTACATATTTAAGTTTAACAAAAAAATGCAGAAAACAAAAAGCCCCAAACCCTATCCACTCCTCTCCATTGATCTCCATATGATACCATGCTTTATTCCCAAATACTTTCCTCCCGTCAGCCACTCCACGTCTTACATGGCTCCAGTTTTGCAGGTAGGGCAAATAAATCCTGCCGTGAGCATCAACATGCTTTCCCACGGAAATGCCCATGTTCACAGTCGGCTTCAAGAAGCAAATGGGGGGAGCAAAGGGATGAGAATCCAGAATCCACAGATGAATAGGTATGTTATAGGAATTACCTGTTCAACACAAAACAAAAGCCACTGCTAACTTCTGCATTGAGAAGAGGTACTAAAAACCAGGTGTGTGTGCATGTGACTCACACTTCCCAATAACAAAGAAAAAAAGCCTGACAGATCACTTTCTAGATTCACACTGGATAGTATTTATGTTACTTCGGCTAGTTAATAAAAGTAGACTTGTCTAGATCAACTTGAAGTGCTACCGATTGTGTCTTTCTTAATACAAAGTGTCATTATTGTTTTGTTTCCCAGGGTATTCTCTCAGCCAACATGTTCCCTTTTCCAGGCAAAGAAAACTCTTAGAGCTACCCATTTCACACTTATTTTAGGACTCAACAACTGATGCAAAGAGGCATCTATTGAAAGCTTCACCTCAGACTTCAAAGGCTTTAAGTTAAAAATAAAAATTTACCTACCAGTTATTTTTGGGCACAGCCTATATAAGCATAGGGCTTTCAGCATCGATGAGTGCATGAAGGCACTTGTTCATGCAGTAGAAGTGGCTTCTGCTAATTCATGCAAAATCCCTCACAGCCACTTTTAAAGAAGCTGCACAGTACATTGTTAAGAGGCAGTACCCAACACATTTTACAATTAAGATTCATAACCGGTAAGGAAATGATATTTGACTTATCTTACCATATTTCACTGGAACAGTACCACTAAAATTCAGGAGGTCCTTCTGGGATCCATCCTTGAAGGCTGAAATTAAAAATGTGATTTTAAAAAAAAATAATAAATCCTTTTGAATCTGGCATGGCAATTCCATTCACAACTAGCAATATATAACGCTAATTTTTCTTTAGAAATCAAATACACTGTTCCTGAAAGAACCAAGGCTAAAATGTTACTAAGATTCCCCTTCCCTCTTTGAGATAATTCCTTAATGGAATCTTAATGAAAATTGCATTGGTACAACTAGGCACATCATTAGTCTGAAAACCCCTTGTCCTGGGTAATTCTGGTGTTTTAGGGGCTCTCAGTCAGGCTGAGGGATTTTGGAAGTTACACTTGATAAGCTAAAGACATCAAAATGCTTTCAATACAGTAATGGGATATGGGAAAAATGCTGTTACATATAAAGAATTTAAAAGAACATCAATCTTCTATAATTACTGACAAGTTAAAATAAAATAAAATTTAGAGAATGAGTCAGGTTTTTATATGTGTGCATTCTTGGAAGATCATTCAAAAATAATCACATGGCATGAGAAATTTTACTGCAAGTCAAAATAAAGATAGGAACACAACTGAAAGATATTCACACTGTTTAGATTCTATTCCACACAGTCTGAAATCTATGGCAAGTAAGAATTACAATTAGTTCAAAGTAACTGTATGACTTCTTACTGTATGTGTCCATGGAGAATGTGAAGTTAGGGTAGGTCTTGTTAACATTCTTTAGTTCTTCTATGGTCAGGTCTCTGAACTTATACTGGGAAAGAGGGAGAAAAAAAAAGATCAGAAAAAAACGTTTAATTTCAAAGGCTGCTTCTTTCATCACTAGAGAGAGAGAAAAGGAACCAAGTAGAAACACAAGAAGAGGAAGGTAATAATGACCTGTAGTATTATAAACAGTTTTGGTGTGAAATAAACTACAAAAAAATCTGATTTAAAAAAAAGCTTTAAAGGTATCACAGGTCTACTGTTGCTACGTTAGAACTCAAATTCTGAACATCACTCCTTATACACTGTTCCTTCCCCTCACAGCTGTGTGAGCAGAGGCTTAATAAAGTTTAGTCTCCCCTGCACACAATAATTAAAACCAACATAAAAGTATAAAACTCTTAGAAAAAAGAAGCCGTCTTACCACTGACACAGTTACTACTAAAAACTCAGATCCACCTGCACACATTTTAAAGGCATTTCATAAGATGTTGATTTCCACAACCATATTAAATGTGTAAGTAATTAGCCTTTGGGAAATTTTTTTCCCCTGTCCTTGAGATTTGCGAAAATCAAAACAAAATAATGCATCCCTCTTTCCCGCCTGCAGAAAACCTGCCCACAGATTAACAGAAGTACTGATGCTTGAAATGTGAAAGTAAATACCAGCAGGCATTAATCCCTGCTCCTTCATTTAGACTGTCGCCAGCCAGTCCGATACCTGAACTGCCAAGAGATTTGCATCCTCCCACATTTCAAAGTTATGAAGAGTATTTTCCACTTCCTAGATTAGAACATCTGCTTCTTATTTTAGGACATCTGAAGTTGTCCTGGAACCCTTGCCCAACCAAACACAACTATGGCCTGACAATGCCTTAAAGAGCTGCTCACTGCACAGCACACAGAAATACTCGTCACGGCAGCAGTAGCTAAAATCTACGATCTCTTCGGTAAGGCACCCACCAGAAACAGCAGTAATACTACAGCTACGTGGATGGTACCACTATTTTCCACTTTGTACAAGAAAACACAAAGCTGCTGAAAAGAAACACCTTTTAGTCAGCTTCTCCCCATTCAATCTTACAGGATACTGCAAAGTCAAGCAAGAAAAAAAATGATCAAAGGTACTTAAATTAGGAGTGTCTACACAACTTAACACATTTTCACAAATGTTGATACATCTGGTTCTGAAACCAAAGCCATTTTTCCCCGGCTGACCCCCTTCTTATTTGTAATGCAAAATGAGGCACTTCTATTAAGTATTTTGTTATTCTGTAAAGATCAGGAGATTTATGAGGCGAGTCAGATACAGACCTTTCTCATTTTGCACCTAAAATTATCTGGCATGCCCAAAATTTAAATACGCATACCTCAGTTTTTCATACGGAAATTAAAGCATCTTTACCTCAGAGGGATGCTATAAAAACAAATCACTGTTTCTAAAGCGCGGAGACACAAATGCAGGGATTGTCACAAAAAATCCCCACAGAAATTAATAACTTAATGCAGAGTAAGGTTTCAGTTGCATGTACCACATCACACGTGTTACCGTGTCCCGAACCACAGGCGTAAAGTTACGCGTGGCGCAACTCCACGCTAAGTTGCAGTAAGGCAACGTAAACCCTGCACCCCGAACGGGACAGAAGTCTTTTTGTACAAGCTACGATCACGAAATTAAAGACGGCACCGCGGTGCCTGCAGGGAAGGGGAGGGTGGCTGAGCTGCACGACTCCCTCACCGCTGCCCTTCCCCTCCCAGCACCCCATATTTTGACTCGCGGAAACTTTCGCCGGCCGGGGGCCGCCAGGCGCTGCATCTCCCACGCCCGCAACCGCACGCTCCATCC
>NW_010532878.1:0-5825 GCF_000687285.1 Phaethon lepturus
CCTAGTGATTCTGTGATTCTGTGATTTTGCCGATAATTACAGCCTGGCCAAAGCTCTGAAGAGTGCAACCCCTCCAGAGTCTATTTCTTGTTATTTACTGCTCTAACTGTAGGTTCTTTTGATGTCAGTATGTATTTTTGTTGGTTCCTTATAAACCTCAGGGCTTCAGCTATATCTTACAGCAGTGATTTTCACAGTCTAACTGTATCAATGGAAATAAAGAAGAATCCTTCTACTTTCTCTATTTTTCATCTTCCAGGTAATCGTTTATACTTATACATTCAGAAAAGGAAGGAGACATTCCCAAACCACCTCTCCTGTTTTTACATTACTTCACATACCTTTATCACCCTGCCCCTTGTGCATCTCCTCCCTCAGGTGCCCTGCTATCAGACTCTATTCTCCCAGATAAAGAGCTGCTCAGCGCACGCCGTCCACACAGCGATGTTAATGGGATCCACAGCTCTTGCTAATCCCTTTTTTTGACAAGAGAAATCAAACCAAAACCTTGCCTGTGCTTGGAAAAAGACCACTTGCCAGCTCTCAGCCGTGACCTCACTTGCCAGTGTCTGCGAGGCTTCACTCCTTAATGAGTGAAGCTCAGATCGCTAGCAGGAAAGAGGGCAGGAATGATGGTGTGGCCATCACAGCTTCGCCTCCATATGTACCCTCGTGGAGATCGATGGAGCTGCAGTAACATCTATATCGTACCATTTGCGTACCCTTGTACATAATGTATCAGATCTGTATTACTTTCTTAAGCTAATGCAGGGATTAGCTTTCCTGAGAGTTGTAAGCATCCAAATTTTAAACTAGGAAAGACAGGGTAGATCCAACACCAATATGTTTTTCTACTGTGTAATTATTCCCCTTTCATCTTCCCCTACCTTTGGGGATGACCCTCTCCATCCCCAATCCCAACACCTTGCTGGGAGGCCAGCTGGAGATCCTAACCCTCCTCGAGAGCTTTTCAGCTGAGCAACTGTACAAATATTTTGGTCAGGAAACTCTCCTGAAAAATCAGGCCTAACTGTTCTATTCCTCAGCTGGGCGATGGGGGTAATTACTGTGATAACTTCACGTCTCTCCTGGGTGTTATGATGAGAAACTCATTAATATTTGCCGAGTACCCTGAGCCAAGTCCTTGAATGAAAGAACTGTAAGGATTATTTTAACAATATTTAGCACTTCAAAAGTTTTATGAGCACTACCTAATTTTCTCAAATGTAAAACAGTGAAATTCTGAAGGGTAATTTGTGTGCCACACCTCTTAGCCTTTTCTGCAGTCTTCACAACATTCAGGTGTCTTCACACACACCGTATGTGTGTATGCTTCCTCTGTGTTAACTATACTTTTATTTTTTAACTTTTTTTTCCCATTCTTTCCTCCCTCCGGCACACATTCCTGTGTCATACTTCAGGACTCTGAGGTACATCTAACAGAGATGAGAGCTGAGTCCTCACATCCGAAGGAAAATATGCTCCATTAGGGCACTGAACTATTACTCCTCCCCAGCAGCCTGTGGCCCAACACCTTGCACAGACACCGACTGCTGTGTATTAACTTGTCCTTGCAGAATGGTCACCACCCACATGGTGAACTATTTCCCTCTATTCAGTACACACCATCCCAGCAGCTTCTTTGGGATGCTTAGGAAGTGATAAAGTAGTTCAAGAATTGAATCCCTGAATACCAGCTCAAAATACAGCTAAAGAAACACCAACGAACTGGCAAATGAAAACATTCCCTCTCCATGGCAGTTCTTAGTGTTTCCCTTGATGTAACTATAAAATATCTGGAGCTCCTCTATTCCGAACTAAAAAGAGGTGCCAATTGTATAAACGGGTGGTTACTGGCGGGTTGGGTAATGTGACATGTTTTCCTGCAAAAGGGTAATAGCTGTTTTGTTTATGACTAGCATCTGTTCTAAGAAAATTTAATATATCATGGCTGTAACATGCCGTATAGGACGGACAGGAGGAAAAAATAAGCATGGGTTTAATAGCACATCTGTGGCTAGTTAGTTATGGTAAACTTCAGGTATGTGGTGATTTCAGCGTATGTTCCTAAATACATTCCCACCAACTGGATCCAGGATAAAAACTGTTACAGCATTCAGGGAATAATTAATGCACCTAGGCACTTCAAACCACACCAAATTAAGAAGAAATCTGCTTGATTTCAATGTAAAAACCACTAATGCAGGATCACCTCCAGAAATGAGGCGCCAAGCTTGCAACAAGCTCGGTAGGAATGGCAGGAAAGCCCTGGCCCCGACCAGCAATGCTGATGATGGGACATAAAACATAAAGAGAGGACTCCCGATCGGGGAGGTTTTGAGGCCAGAGAGAATTATAAAGGCATAAAGCAGCAGTAACTTGCATTAAGCAGAGCAGGACTTCCCATTCACTCATCACACAGCAATGGCACGCAGCAGTGCTGCTGCTGAAGAGCTGGCTGGCGTGCAGCATGCCTGTGTGTTTTTCCTTTTCCCTTCCCTGTGCATTAATTCATCTATATTTCCCCCATCTGGCCCATCTCTCTCGTGTTTGTGTGTTTCTGTTTTCCACGATTCCTGTCCATAACGGCCACTCGCTCAGACTTGCAGGCGCTGCTCGTCGCCTCCCGAGGAGCCGAGCCCTGGCGTTCCCTGCTTGCCCAGGCACACCGACCCGCTCTACCGTGTCCCACGCGCCGCTGGTCTGAACCTGACCGCTGCGACACAGGGGACGGCCTTGCCGCTCGCTGGGTTCATGCAGCCCCTCCATGCTCCTGCCCAGACACCCACCTTTGCCGCACACGGCTGCTGCTGGCATTTGATTCACGGTTTCTTTGCCCTTCTCCTTGCCCCCTGCAAGCCACACAAAGCAGACGGGCAATAATGGCTCTCTCCTCTGTTGCCCCATCACACCGATTTTCACCCATCTCAGGAGTCCTCAGTGGCAGGGTTTAAGTGCTCTTTTCTCTTCCACAAACCCCATTTGTAGACTTCTCTCACAGACATGTTTTGTTCTTGCAGCCTTTTCGAGGCTGAAACTCTAAACTGAAGAATGTCAGACTGTGGTCCCCTTCTCCAGAAGGAGCCAGGAGAGGGAGGTCTCCCCAGGTGGCTGCAGGACCATGGGCTTTGCAGGGGAGCAATTATCCATCAGTCGTGTACATTTACTCTGACAACCAAAAAGCAGAATTGCTTTCCTGCTGCCTCTGCTTTTCTTCATCTTTGCCTGACTCTTGATAGTCACGGTCTGCATTGCAGTAGCCACCTAAGACCACAACCCCATTGATTTGGGCACAGAGCTAAGGCAAAACCAGAAGCAACACCTGCCCAGAGGCAGAGGGCAAGATGCAGCAGGGGTGAAGGGAGTCCCTGAAAGCCACGTGGCTGCTGAGGAGCACAGCACTCAGCCTTCCCAAACCGCAGACTAATGGCTTCACGTGTTACACCAGCCCTCCGGGTAATCCCACCTGGATGTGACTTGGGGCTGCCAGCCGTGATCAGTCGTTAACTGTGAATCCAGCCCCAGAGATCCCTCAGATCGTCTCAAAAGTCATGCAGTTTGCTTTTTGGTGTCTTGCCATAAAGCTACGTTCAGCTCAGGTTTTCAGGTTTTTCTCTGTAACAGGAGAGCTAGAAGCATGGTAGCTGTTTTCTTTTTTTAGGGGGAAAGCTCTGTTTCTCAACACAGGGCCCTTTGACTTCACTCGGGGGAAATCTTCAGCGACAGCGGGACTCCTAACAAATCTGCAGAAGTGCCTCCTTCCAAGGGCTGCACCTCCCTTTGCAGCCCGTGAAGTGTTCTCAGAAGAGGTGTAACAAAAAATACGCTGAGGTGCAGAGAGGCAGCTGTGTCACGCAGGCTGTGACCTCCTGAGGACAAAAAGATATCCCTTCCCTTCGCCTTGACACTGTCCCATAAGTGATCCAGATTTCCTTCGCCGGAGTGGCAGCTCCGGCCTGTGCCCCCTCTCTTCCCGTCCCCTAAAGCCAGTGCTGCAGCAGCTTTCCCAACGGAGAGCCGAGAGCTCCGGCAGGGTGGACCTGCTCTGTGTGGTGTGTCGTGACTACCCAACAGGGACCAAAAGCTTTTTGGCTCGGGAAGGAGGGGTGTAAACAGGACTGTCTGCTACAACCAGGGACAGCAAACAGCTCTGAGCTGCAGCCATGCAGATGAGAAAGTCAACCTGGAGATTTTTCAGTAGACACAGGTATTTTAAAAGCCCACAACTCCCAATTTGCCTGTCAGAGTCAAGATACTTACATAATAAACAATAACTTGTGCCAGCACGGCTTCTTCAATAGAAACCCATGCTATCGTCACACCACAAGAAGCTGCTCTATGACAAAACCTAAGCTTTATGCTGGTTGACTGTGTCAGCTACACAGCTTTACCATGGTAAAATACAGGGGTTTCCCACTCAGCAAAGCCACAGAGAACTCCGCAGGTACCTGAAGGGACAGGGTGTAAGATGCCTGCACAGGGTCCTGCTGGAGGTCCTCCTGCGGCTGGCGGCATTGCCCTTAGTGGATGCTGCATGTGTCAGTGGCTGCAGGCTCAGAGCCTCACTGCTGGAAGACAAAAGGAGGTAACTGTAGAAAAGCCGGTCAATGACGATTACTCCCAGGTCCATATGAAACCGGGACACCAGGAAACCTGTACTCAGCTCTGGGCTCTCCTGCAGACTTCTACCCTGACCTTGGACTCATCACATAACTTCACTGCCCTTGTTTTCCTGCTGTTAACTAGAGCACGTATTGAATAGGACTCGATTTATGAACGTGTGTAAAGTGCTTCAATAGCCTAGGGTAATAGTCAATTAAGACATGGGGAGCAGTTGATGGGCCCAAGCAATTGCTAAAGTAAATGATTCACCAATATACTCTTTTGAGGGTGTCATTAAACCAAAACAGATTTGCAAATTATTCACTTGTTTCTAGAGGCTGAATAAATGACAGGGAGGGGAAAAGTGGGGAAGTAGGCAACCAGCAATGCTTCAAAAACGCTTGCGGATGTCGCAGTGAAACCCATGGTGAGGACAAGCCCTTTGGGCATGCAGCCATGTGCCAGCAGGCACAGCGAGCTTTGAAAGGATCTCCTCTGGTCCCTCTCCGTCTTTGATGGGTCTTCCCTTCCACAGACCTTCCTCATGCTGAGAAAGTCGACGTCTTTCTTCTCAGCTGAGCCCTGCCTTGAGCTCGTCTGCGGAGGGAGGGGGCAGGAGGTGCCTGGTTAACTTTTCAGAGAAGACAACCTGCCTCATCTAAAAAGCGTGTTCCCAGCGGGGCTGCAGCTGCCAGGGTGAGCTGCTGTCAGGCTCTTCTGGGTTATCTCTCTGGGAGGATGCACTGCTGTTGGACGTGTCCCTAGCCCAGGTTCACAGCTAAGCGCCCAGGGAGCAGGCCTGTGATGGATGGGCTTTGGTGCTTGAAGCTAACCAGACCTTCCAGAGCTCAGCTTTCTTTAGCTTGCAAGTGCCTCACACACGTTTCACCGCCGGTGCGAGGCCATCAGCGTGGAAGGCAACACGTTTACATGGGTGGACTGAAGGAGGATGGGTGGATTCTAGGCTGGGAAGCCAACGTGGAACGCCTGCAAGGGCTGGTGCCTGCGGCTTCCTGAGGGCAAAGAAATGCTTCTCCATGGCATAACCACGGCTCTGAGGGTGAGGGTCTGATGCACTGCTGACCCGGGAGCTACCCCAGCCCCATGGCGTGTCCGGGGGACACCTGTGATGAAGACATTATGTCCCTCTCTGTGCTGGGGATGGGTGCAGAAGGGGGAAAAAGGGGAGGGGGGGGGAAGAAAGGAAAAAAAATCCCGCAACG
>NW_010532879.1:0-10550 GCF_000687285.1 Phaethon lepturus
GGACTTGATGATCTTAAAGATCTTTTCCAAGGTTAATGATTCTATAATATAGTCTTCACTCTTGCCCTCCCCTATAAAAAGCAAAGCCAGGCTTTGGTAGAGATTGAGTATCCCATAGACTTTGGCTTACACAGAAGCAATTACCAGCAAATTACCTTGGTCCATGACTATCTGCTGAGGACATTCTTTCTCCCTTTTAGATGCTTGCAGGAAAGAAGCACTAGAGTAGCCTTTACTACATGCCACTGGGTGAATGAGAGGAACATGCAGATGATGAGTAAGTAACAATTCTGACCTATTAAATAAGGTATTAAATTTCTATTTGAGAAGCCTTTTCAATAGAGAAAAAATCCTTCAATAACCACAGCTGTGTTCTATACAATTCTTTTGGGAAGGAAAATGCATTTTCCTGAACAAAAAATCTTCTCAATTAAAGAGGCTAAGTATTATAAGGTCAGAGATTGCCTGCTTTGCATTTACTATTCTACTCCTATGGCTTTTTTGAATTCAGAATTTTGTGGCTCTAAAATGTCATAATAAACCCTACTTTTATCAAAGTTTTCACGGATGTAAAGCAAATCTTCTACAGAATACACATCTTCCTTTCCTGTCCAAACAGTGAGGCTGTATCTATATAAAAAAAAAACGCAGGGAAGAGAGAGAAAGAGAAAAAAGGATGTTATTATCTTAAGAAAAAGCACGTAAGACAGAAAGACATTGCACTAATAAGCTCCTGAAAATACTCAGGACTACAGTATCTTAATTTGAGGAATGTAATTAAATACCAAAAACTTAATGTCCTTTAGATTTTCAAGTTAAGCAACCACAAATTATGAACTATCAGAATTAACAGTTTTATATGTCCCTGCCCTCCTCGCCCCTCTACATCCAGGCAAGTCCTCACCCTCTACTCTCCATTTGTGCTACAACCGACAGCACCAAGAGTCTCTCCCATCTTGTCGTTACCACAGTAACTTCAAGTTACTGGGAAAAGCAATTGCTGGATCAAAATTCTACCCCCAGAGACAGGCATGATCAAACACGCCTGACTTTGCATAGAAGGCACACAGAACACTTTGTACACACAGACTAGCTGAAGAATACAACTGATAAGTCTTTAAAAAACCCTCTATCTGACACACACAAACTAAAATTTGCAGAGGTCTATTCCTTTGACACATTTTTTTCCTCACTATGGAGGTAAGTCACATAATTTTGCTCCAGTCAAACTTTAAGCCCTTGCTCCTAAAGTTAAACTTGCTAGAACTTCCCAAGGAGTGCAAAATTTTTAAGATGGAAAATCCTACACCAGAACAATCTGAATCTGTAGTGTGGTCCTTGTGTGAACTGTTCGGCCAAACCTAGCAAAGACTAAAATGAGAAAGACTTAAGCACACAGCCAGCAAGAAATTTACCAGGCTGAGCATTTAAAGTTTGATAAAGTAATAAATATTTACAAGTAAAGCATTTTAACTGAAAATATGAGGCAATCTCAGTTTTAAGTGATTTTCATACTCTATGTTTTGTCACCTCTGTGATGTGTAGTGATGCTATCTCACTAACTAAATGCATTTTTTGCACTTTATTACATACACTTTTCTCATTAATTGCACAGGCTTCATTGTAACACTTAAAAAAAAAAAAAAAAGAAAAACTTCAAAGTATCATTTAAAGTTAAAAGCACTACACTCCACAATCTCCACATGACAAATACTTCATTCTTCCACTTTGTTTATTAAAACTGTATTAATCTAAAATACAGGTAAATCAGAATTTAGTTCTATGTCAGCAAAACTGGCTTAGGAATTTCTGTCTTCTAATCATGGCACTAAGAAAAATCAGGATTTTTATGCTGAGGTAAAAAAGAAAATCCTAGCATTTCAGTGGGAACAATGCTTGTATCCAATGAGGACATATCTGAGAATGGCATAATTCAGAAGACATACTCTCAACAATATTTTTAAATTAATTTCCCAGCTTCAAACCTTTATTTATAATTTCTCTCTCAATTCACCACTATTAATGACAAAAAAAGCACTTCATTATTTCCACCCTGTTGTCTCTAATTACTTAGAAATTTTCCATACAAGTCACTGTCTTAATTTTTCCATCTTGGGCTTTAACCTTGGTTGGTGCTTAAAGAGCAACTTTATTAAAGTGTAGGTAGGCAGAGTAGGTGAAAAAGATGAGTAAAAGACAGTATGTAGAAAGCAGGCTTTATTTTCATGCTATTACATGTAAATACATTTTTTCTATGAAATTGTTACAGGTTTGTAAGAACTATTTGTAAAAGGAAAAGTCAGTGTTTGAAAATCACTGAATGTATTTCAAGTACCTAAACAAAATCAGCTTTGTAGTACACTCAGTAACTTCAAATCTAAAAATCACCTTCAATGTTTTTATGTCACATTATTACAGAAAATATAAATAATGAATCCAATAAAAAGTATCTATAAAATATAAGTATTCAAATTTAATTAATTCCAAATTGCAACATCTGACTACTTGGTCTATTTAACTACATTAGTCTCATGGAATGTTTATAGTGCAACTGAATTACAAACCTACACAAGATTCACTATCTCTAATAAGTAATTTCAAAAGAGGCTTTTGGAATTTTATTATTTTAAAGAAGCAAATAGTGACCACTTCTGTATGACAACACAATGCAAGAACTGAAGGAACTAAAGAACTGAAGGGATAATCTACAAGACAAAGTATTTTCAACATAATTGCGTAAGTATGTACACGTAACTCTCTTATATTTAATATAAACAATTATGTGCTTTTGTAGTAAAGACAGCTAAAAGTAAGGGCCCTCTAACTTACCTATCTGATTGTTGCATTAACCAAGACAGCTCAGATACTGACTGTCGTACTAATGCTGCTCTTACAGGGAAAGTTACAGGCTGGGAAAGTATATTGCATATCTGAGCCATTTCTTTCACCATCATCCAATCATAGCCTACAATAAAGACCATTTGATTAAAAAGAATTTTTCACAAATACAGTTTCCATAATGACACAATAAATTCTAGAATGGTTAGGTTGCATGATAATACAAGATAATACAACCCATAATCCATGGGTTTTGTGAAAATGATGTATCTCTGAAATGAAATCGCTACATCATTATAATAAAAAATGTCACTGTCTCAGAGAAGAAAAGCAATACTGGTGTGGAAAAATAAACTTACTTTGAAAATCTTTATTTCTATTAATTGCAGTGTTATTTTACTTATAGCTATAGAATGTGACATTTTCTAATGCCCAGGAAATTGTATCTTTGCTCTCTTCCAAAAAGACAGTGTTGCCATTGCCTTCAACAGGGACTAGTTTTAACTTGACAGTGACCCTTAAAAAACAGAGACATTTTGAAAAACTTAGAAAAAAAATTGAATGAATGCAATAGAAGACATTAAAATATAGAGAAATTAAGTATGTAAAACGCTTTGTACTTAAAAATATGGTAAAATCAAGCAATCAAAAATATTTCAAGTGCCTGCTGTTGAGATTTTTACAAGCGCTGGAGCTAGTTAAAAATATATTTAATATTCTCTTATTTCTACAGGCTATGAAAAACTTAACTTTGATATCAACAGTTAATTTTTTTTCTTCCAGTACTCATATGCAATATTGTGACTGAGAAGACTTACAGCACCAAATCTTAAAAAAAAATTATTTTGTTGGGCAAACAGCAATAAATCAGTCAAATAGGCTGTTCTTCTTATGTCTTACAGTATACCCTTAATTAGCATCACTATAAACTGAAATTTAGAATGGAGATAAAGTTATGTTTATTAAAAGAGATTACTCAGTACAGTATTTCCAGCACATTATTTCCAGCAACTTTTTACTGCACTGAAGATACTTTGGGCAAAGTACTATATAGTTTAATAAAATTACTGTATAACATACAACAACGTTTTCCTAACACAATATTAAATCTTGATAATGAACAATTAGCAATTTAGAAAGGTGTATAATTTTGCCGTTGTAGTCACACACAATACTAGTGGGGACTACGCTACTGCACACAAATGTGTGGAGTGAAACACCCTAACAAAGCAACTATGAGAATTATGAGAGGAAAGCTCTGAAAAGGACTCTAAAATAATGCCTACATGTTCAGGATCTCAATTCAAGTTAGGGATTAACAATAAAAAACTGCAATTAGATTCTCAAAACTGAGATTTAAAAAAGTTACTAACATCAATAAATTGTAAAGATTTATTGCCAAAAACCAATTATTTAACAGAAATTAAATGTTAAAAACAATGTTGACCTACAATTTGATTTCAGTTATCTACTGCAAAAACACACTGGTAGTGTTTTAAATTTCCAGCTAGTCTATTTTTCTGCAGGACATGTGCCAGAATTCAGATTACCAAATCAATCCTGCTAGGATTCAGGAAGCAGACTACCTGAAACAGGGCGTAAGCAATTTGTCCCCCAAAATTCCTCAGTATGTGTGAATGAGTTGAAGAACGAAATACTATTTAAGAAACTGGTATTTTTGTTGTTATACAGTTCTGCTGCAACTCAAACAATGAACTAATTGCTATAAAACACTATCAAATATACACCAACAAATAAAATAATTCCTCTTACATTCAGTATTATTTTCAAACTGACCAGTTGGCATATAACTTATTTTGAATCAATTATGAAATTAATTTGAAGAAAACAAAGACTATGTACCGTAAGCATTACATTTTCTATCTTTACCTTTGTTTTGTTTGTCAGGGTGCCAGCCAGTTGTCCATCCCAGGGATAAGGTTACATTTGGGAAAACTGAAGTGACAGTGTCGAGGAACCCTTTTGCATCCACTACAGCATTATTTCCGTTAGGTCCCGGTAGGACATCTGCATTGATCCAAACAGGTCGCCTCAAATGCTGCTTCACATGTTCAAGAAGCTCCAAGGAAGGCTGTACGGCTTCTAGGCTGTACCGGTAACAGATGAGTGAGATGAGAAACCTCATTCAGATGGAGGACGGGAAGTATGCAGTACATATATAAGATGGATACATTAATTAAACTGCCCCTGTAAGCCAGTGAGGAAATGCTGAGGACCTTTTCTACCATCAGGTGACTACTGTGGCTGGTGTAAGGAACTGCAAGCCTCTTGTCTCCCTGCTGCCCAATATGAACTGCTTCACGGCTCTTACCTCACAGTTCTTCTAACTCATAGCCTGTTAAGAGTTGGATCTTATCGAACACTTAGGAAGGATTTTAATAAAGGACACCACTGCAGGCTCTAAAATTTTTGGTTTGATTAGACCACTGGGCTGAAGACACCTGAATGCCACAAATACTATAGTGAATTTAAATATATTTATTCTATCTACACATGTCCCTGAAGTTTAAATACTATTCAAAGGGTAAAAATAATCTTTCCTAACCTTAACAGCACTTTAAGTGGTAAGGCTTTTATCATTATTTCAGATCCAGTTAACAGACTGAAAGTTACCTTCATATGTGCGCAAGATGATGCACGCATACTAGGAGGATAAAAAGCCCCAAACTGAACGTTTTCAGGCAAGTAATAGATTGAAAGGGCAGCCATCTGAACATTTTTTCCCTGATAGTGGTTGTTCCCACAGCTCAAAAGTGTGGCATAGTACTGGTGGCATGAGGAAGTCTGCGCATCAGATGTTCATATTAAGTATGAGGTATAGTGACTAGAGCAACCAACATAGCACTTAACAAAGTATCTCTTAAATTTGTCATTTTAAATTTCCTCTTACCAATGCAATATACCACACTTGATTACCAAGTGGTGGTACATTAGCAAGCTGCCTGCTTGTAGAAGTGTGAGCACAAAAAGGTATGGTTATTTATATTTTTAACAAAATATCTTAAGTCACATATTCTCACCATTCTCTCAAATCAAAAGAAAAAGCACAACTAGAAGGCAAAAAATAATCGTTCTCTACCCTAACAAAACTTTCAAAACAGCAGTACTGTGGAAGGAAAGGAAATGTGGAATAATGGGGAAATGGATTGAATGCCAAGAAAATATGTACTTTTTCTCTTACAGCAGATTAATTAACATTCTATAGAACATTCAGGAATTTGAAATCATTATGGTCAGAGCTGTGATTTCCTTACTAATAGCAAGGACCTGTGTTTCCTCCTGCAAGTCATCAAAAGCTCTGAATAAGTCATCTTTTAGTTTTTCCTCAAAACCTTGCAGTGACCTGATACAGAGCTGAGCCAACAGAAAATTCTTCATGCTATTCTGTAGCGTTAGTTCCAACATCCTAAACCGGTCCCTCAGGGCGTCAGAAGAACACCAGGAAAAGGAACTGGAAGAGGAGGCACTGCAAAGAGCAAGGAGAGGATCACAACTGCTCCATCTTACATGGATATAAACCACAGGCTACCCACTCCACAGGTGCCTGTTTGAACAACACAGATGATGGCTAACTGCTACCGTATCTTCCCAATTTCAAGGCCACTGCATCTCCAGCCTCTTACACCAGCGGTGAAACTTGCAGTGTATGAGTTCAGGGACATAAAGTGTAAAAAATTATTCTCATTGTTTTGTAGGGATGGTTCTGTACCAAGTTATTCCTAAAACTGGCTCATGATGAGGTCAGATGAATCATGTCAGGATTTGCGGCCAAAAATGGGAATGGAACCCAGCTCTTAGCCAGCTTTGGTTAACTCTAAAGCCAAAACCCATCCTGAACTGCCTGTTACTTCCTATGAAAAGTCATTTTGTACATTTTAACTTTGGTATTCTTGAGAAAGTTGCATAGTGGAAGGAATTCCACTTAACACTTTCAGTTCAATATTAGCTCAAGTTCTCTTAGAGAAAAGCTAGTAATGGCTTGAGTTAACACTATTGGCTTAAGTATTTCTCACATTGTCTGAGGCCAGAAGAGTTCACATTTTCCCACACATAAGTGATTGTCAAAGCCAGTGGAATGCCTTCCTTTTTAGTGTAAAGAGAAAAAAGCCTGAAGCAGCATCTCTTGAGACAAACAAAAGAACCCATCCCAGACAGCACTGTTCTTATTGCACAGCTTGTGGAAAATTCAGACGTATTGCCGAATCCGTGTTGAATGACTGGCATTTTTTAAATGGGACTCTGAAGTCCTTTTGCAGAGCACATTCATCCCTGTGGATAAAGCCAGCAGGAAATGTGACTATGTGGTCCACCAAGCTGACAGTGAATATATACAAAATACTTCTTTTTAAGTACTGTTGAAATAATCATCAATTAGCAATGGTACCCAAAGAATTATTATTCAAAAGAACATCAAAATCTGTTACCACTCATTTGACTATATCTGCACTGTCTGCTTTTTTAAATGTTTTTATGCAATTACGACTTTTACAATGCAACATAATTTTAAAAGCTTTTTTAAAATCACTGCAATTGGCTGGAAATTCCATGTGGAAAAATAACAGGTAAATGTTTTAAAATTAATTTACACAATAATTAAAGTGGAAAAAACCCCCACCTCCAAGAAACAAACCCAAACAAACATCTGCTTCTCTTGTCCTTTCCCTTCTCTGTCCAGGCAGACATTTAAAGATTCTGTTAACAACAAAAGGATTTAGCCTGCCCACTTTCTTGTATTTTCATGAACTTTTGCATGCAGTACACAGAAAACCAGGCACAAATCACATTTTACAGCTATCTAGCTTTTTTTTTTTCTAGAACATATGTAGGCATAGATGAAACTTTTTTTAATGTGGAGGTGGGTTCTCCATCTGCTGCAAAAATAGATGTTGTACACGCAAATTCAGGCAAAGCTGAAGTTAGGAGTTGCAGATCTGAAAATCACAGCTCACTCTGAATTCCATTTCAAACTTTTCAAGGCAACCTTATGGGGTTTTCAGGTGTATTTTCCATTAAAGACAATGAAACAGCTAATGGTTAAAATCCTAAATGAACCTCTGAAAATGTAATTAAGAAGTTAGCCAAAGAAACTGCATTTACTTCAACATACATGCACCTTACCACACAAAAAGCAAGACAACTTTTTTTGTATTAGAAAGCATGCTGAAGAAATCTACCACCACAACATATGTGGTATGAGATCAGATATTCCAAGGAGTACACTTAATTCTTCAACTGAGACATCCGCAATACACTGTTAATATTGGAGCTGATCAGGAGTCAGAATTCCTCTGGGAGCCACTGTCTGACCTCCTAGTTGGCAGGTTGTCTTTCTCAATTTCTCTGCACAAGCAGAAGACTGATAGGAGCTTCCCAGATAGGCACTATCATTTCAGTTTTCCTGATGGAAAAACTGCTCAATAGCAACTCAGTAACAAATCCACGGAATATGAAATCATTATTTGTACTTCAAAACACTTTTAAAGCTTTTATTCTGTCAATGCATTTAGTAATACTGATTATGTTTCACTGCATTTTCTGTTCAGGACAGAATGCATTACGCTAAATTGCACAATAAGAAAAAGTTTGGTCTACTGTCATCAAAAGATAGTTAGCACTACCCGTAAAACTGTTAATTAGTAAGAATGAAAACAGTATAAAAATCTTTTTGTCTTAAAATACCTCTTAAAATCCAGCTTGATGCCTTTACTGGTGTTGACAATCTCTTTTAGCCACTCCTGCAATGTGTTGTCACTGTCTGTTTCAGGTGGATGAGCCATTATAGGGTCTCCATTTCCTTCCTTGCCACCACGAAGAAGAACATCTGCTTCTATCATGTGAACATCACCTGTTGATTAAAAAAATTAATACTCTGACAGAAGGAAATACAATAGTTCCATTGTCTGCTTCTGAGTCACAATTACATGGCAAGTCTTTCTACACTGCACTGTGCACAGTTACTTCACAAAGATCACCAAGTACAAGTTGCTGTCTGTGAAGCGAGAGATGCATTTCTTTGGCTACTTTAGTCACTGAACTCTTCAGAAATCTACAAGCACATAAAAACTAACTTTTTAGACACATTTGGCTGAGTAATCATGTTTTTTTCTGAGGAACTGGAAAACGAATACCCAAAATGTAAATCTACTCCTGCTACATTTCAAGTATTTTCCTCTTAAAACAGGATTCCAGACAGAGCCTTCTAGAGGAAAGGTGACAGATTTTAACACTGGCAGAGACTGAGTACTCCCCTTGTCTCATTCTCAAAACTGAATGCTGCCAGCCAGCCAGCAACGTCTGCCATAAAAATGGTAGCTGAAACATAAGACAACTGAGTGGAAATCTTAGGAATGCTGCAACCTATTGAAAACAGCTTTCTGTAATGAGAAGCATCTGAGTGCTACCAGCTTTGCAAAGAATTCAATATATAGAGTTATTTAAACTGAAATAACAATAAAAGAAGGTAATAATGATTATACAGTCAATAGAAAGCAAATTATATATAAAATTACATAAATAAATTACTTGGGCAGTGCTACCAGCTTTGCAAAGAATTCAATATATAGAGTTATTTAAACTGAAATAACAATAAAAGAAGGTAATAATGATTATACAGTCAATAGAAAGCAAATTATATATAAAATTACATAAATAAATTACTTGGGCAGTGCTACCAGCTTTGCAAAGAATTCAATATATAGAGTTATTTAAACTGAAATAACAATAAAAGAAGGTAATAATGATTATACAGTCAATAGAAAGCAAATTATATATAAAATTACATAAATAAATTACTTATTTCCCCAATATTCACATCAACTAAATTAAAATTCACTGAAATAAACTGATCACAAATAACTTGAAATACTTTAATCATCTTCAACAAAACGGGGGTGGGGGGACACGACACGACAGTAATAAAACTGTCCTGCAGAATCCATGAAATCTTACCCAGCGTGTTACACCATTATGCAATTTCCAACCGTGCTAAAAAGACCTAGAAGAAGATCCATCCGTATAGGGTCAAAACTACCCGGAAATCTTTCACTGTTTCAGGAAGACAGGACATGTTTTGCAGTATAGCCCTGACAAAGCTGCAACAAGCACCTATCCTCACAGCACCGCAGCTGCTGCTCAGTGGGCAAGCCAGCTTGAGCAGTCTTCCACGAAGTTTTGCTCCACCGCCTGCCACCCCTTCAACAGCTGCGGTACTGAACCTCATCTGATGGAGGGGTGGATGGAAGGAAGGAAGGACGAACAGATTTTTAATCAGGTCATTTCCATTTTCTGTCTCCCAGAGCAGATCCACAAACAGAAGTGTCAGCGCACTGGGCAGGGCAACCTACCATAAGAACAAACAGGAAAGAAGAGGAAAAACTTAACCACTGCTGCCCAGGCTATTGTAGCTGCAGTCTAACCTCAGTATGACCATATCAGAGAAACCAGTTTTACCCACAGCAGAAGCTTCTGAGTTCCACTGTGCAAACATACAAACTCAACAACACTCCAGCTAAGCTTAGCTCGAGTGTGTGAAACCACAGTCATGCCTCTGGTCTGCTGGTCAGCAACGACAGGCTTTGTTAATCTGAAGGGCTGGCCTGACAAAGGGCCTGCACGCTCGGAAGCTGGCTGTCTTTTTGCAATTAAACAAGTTTGTCTAACGTGAGGCTACCACCTCCAAACCTTGTCCTGCC
>NW_010532880.1:0-882 GCF_000687285.1 Phaethon lepturus
TGGCTGAGACCCCCCCGTCTCTTGCAGAAGCTGGAGGGTCCCCGCTGCCGGGGGCAGCTCCTCATTTTCGGAGCCACCAACTGGGACCTCATCGGCCGCAAAGAAGTGCCTAAGCAGCAAGGTGAGGCTCCTGCAGAGCTCGCCCTCCTCCTCCGCGCGATTCCCGTTTAATTACGGGTTTTCCCGCTTATTTTTACGCGTTTCTATCGAATTTTTGCTTTTCGAATCCAGGTTTTTAGGGGGGTTTGCTCCTTTTAAACCCGTCGCGCGTTGGGGCGCGCCGCGTCTCCCGCGAAGCCAAAGCAGCGCGCCGCTTCTTTTTGATGCGTTTGTGTTGGAATTCGTTTCCCGGCTTGTTTTTACGCCTTTCTATTTAATTAAATGTATTATTTTATTATTTTATTCCTTTTTTATTAATTACTTCTGGGAGGAGTTACAGTTCAGATCATCATCTGGGCCAGAACTTGGGGCGCGCTGCGTCTCCTGCGACGCAAACCGACCGCGTTGCTTATTTTTTATGCCTTTAATTAAATTTGCTGATTATTTTTTACGCCTTTATATTTAATTCTTTTCTTTATTAATTAACGTGGGAGGAGTTTCAGTTCGTATCGTAACGTGGGCCAGAACTCGGGGTACGGGGTGCGCCGAATCTCCTGCAAAGCAGTCGCGTCGCTTATTTTTTAACGCCTTTATGTTTAATTAGATTTGCTGCTTATTTTTTATGCGTTTGTATTTAATTATTATTTTACTTAATTAATATCTTTGGAGTGTCTTTTTTTTTTTCCCACAGTCGCGTAGCGTAATCCGGGCCAGAACTTGGGCTGCGCCGAATCTCCCGCAAAGCCAAATAAACGCGCTGCCGATTTTTTACGCCGTTAAATT
>NW_010532880.1:975-1238 GCF_000687285.1 Phaethon lepturus
CGTAATCCGGGCCAGAACTTGGGCTGCGCCGCATCTCCCGCAAAGCCAACTAAACGCGCGGCTGATTTTTTTTTTTATGCAATTAATTTTTTTCCCTGCTGGTTTTTAATGTGTTTATATTCACTTTTTTTCTCATTAATATATTTTTTTCCCTTTTTTTTTCCTCTTTTTTTCTTTTTTTTAATACAGTTGCATATCGTAACCTGGGCCAGAACCTGTGGGGGCCGCACAGGTACGGGTGTCTCTCAGGTATTCAAGTGCGG
>NW_010532880.1:1394-1747 GCF_000687285.1 Phaethon lepturus
ATCGTGGTTTCGGGACCCTGCGCCGCTCACAGCCTGCTCATCACCGCCGAGGGCAAGCTCTGGAGCTGGGGTGAGCCTCGGGGTTGCGGGCTGCACCCCAAAAAAAAAACAACCAACAACAAAAAAACAAAAACAACCCTTGGGTGCGTCGCCGGGAGGCTTCGTCCTGCCGCTTCGCTGCGAAAAAAGGGGATTTTTTTTTTTTTTTTTGCTTAGGGCGCAATGAAAAAGGGCAGCTGGGACACGGGGACACGAAGCGGGTGGAAGCCCCGAAGCTCATCGAGGTGCTGGGGGGCGAAGACATCGTGCTGGCAGCCTGCGGCCGGAACCACACGCTGGGGCGTACCGGTTAA
>NW_010532880.1:1888-4627 GCF_000687285.1 Phaethon lepturus
CGGCTGGGTGTTCGCATTCGGGGAGAATAAAATGGGGCAGCTGGGGCTGGGGAACCAGACGGACGCCGTGCCCAGCCCTACGCAGGTATCGCCGCTCTTTTCCGTGCTTCCCCTTCTGTGGTTTTCGGGGAAAAAACCAGCAGATTTGGGGGTTTTCTCATCGCAAAACCCGAATCCCTCGCGGAGCCCAAACCCCGCGCGAGCATCCCTCTGGGGGAGGGAGTCGTTTACTGCGGCGGTGGGGGAACGAAACGCAAAATTTAAAATAGACCCACAGATTTGCAGACTTTGGGGGGTCCCCCTTTGGGAAAAGGGGCTTTTTCCCGGTTTTTTTAAGCCCTTTTCCTGCTTTTCCCGCAGATCATGTACAACGGGCAGCCCATCACCAAACTGGCCTGCGGGGCCGAATTCAGCATGATCATGGATTGCAAAGGAAACCTCTACTCCTTCGGGTGCCCCGAGTACGGGCAGCTGGGTACGGTGCTGTTTTGGGGTGATTTATTCCAATTTGGAGCTATTACAGGATTAGGGGAGGAGAAAAAATGCTTCCTGCCTCAGTTTCCCCGATTTGGGCAACCGTCCCCTTCGCCTCCAGCGAAAATAGCGGGAGGGGGAGCGGCGAGTAAAAAGGGGGGTGCAGGAGGAGGAGGAGGAGGGTCTGCAGCTGGCTTGGGAATAACGGGGCGCGGGGACGGGGACGCCCCGTTCCGATCCCGGTGTCGTTCCGCAGGGCATAATTCGGACGGGAAGTTCATCGCCCGGGCGCAGCGGATAGAGTACGACTGCGAGCTGGTGCCGCGGCGCGTGGCCATCTTCATCGAGAAGACCAAAGACGGGCAGATCCTGCCCGTCCCCAACGTGGTGGTGCGGGACGTGGCGTGCGGGGCCAACCACACGGTACGCCTCAGCGTTGGCAAGCGGGCTTTCAGCCCTAAAAAAGTGGCAGCAGGCGTTAGAGGACGGGTTTGCAGCGTGCGTTGACCTGCAATGCTTGCAGGAGCGTTTAAGGGTAGGGATTTGCAGCGTGCGCGTACGGTTTGCGGGGTGAATTTAAGGATAGAGCTTTGCGGCGTGCGTTTAAGTCCAGAGAGTTGCAGCGTGCGTTTTAGGATAAATCCCTGCAGCGTGCCTGTAAGGATAAGGTTTTGCAGCACGCACGTAAGCATAAATTCTTGCAGCATGCATGTAAAGATAAATCCTCGCAGCAAGCATTTAAGGATTTAAGGATAAATCCTGGCAGCATGCATGCGAGGATAAATACTTGCAGCATGCATGTGAGCATAAATACTTGCAGTATGCAAGGATAAATCCTTGCAGCGTGCCTGTAAAGATAAGTTCTGGCAGCATGCATGCAAGGATAAATCCTGGTAGCATGCATGCAAGGGTAAATGCTTGCAGCATGCATGTGAGGATAAATATTTGCAGCATGCAAGGATAAATACTTGCAGCATGCATGCAAGGATAAATATTTGCAGAATGCAAGGATAAATCCTGGCAGCATGCATGCAAGGATAAATCCTGGTAGCATGCATGCAAGGGTAAATGCTTGCAGCATGCATGTGAGGATAAATATTTGCAGCATGCAAGGATAAATCCTTGCAGCGTGCCTGTAAGGATAAGTCCTGGCAGCATGCATGCAAGGATAAATCCTGGCAGCATGCATGCAAGGATAAATACTTGCAGCATGCATGCAAGGATAAATATTTGCAGAATGCAAGGATAAATCCTGGCAGCATGCATGCAAGGATAAATATTTGCAGAATGCAAGGATAAATCCTGGCAGCATGTATGTGAGGATAAATCCTTGCAGCATGCCTGTAAAGATAAATCCTTGCAGCGTGCATTTAAGGATAAATATTTGGAGCATGCCTGTAAGGATAAATCCTGGCAGCATGCATGTGAGGATAAATCCTTGCAGCATGCTTGTAAAGATGAATCCTGGCAGCATGCATTTAAGGATAAATCCTGGCAGCATGCATGCGAGGATAAATATTTGCAGCATGCAAGGATAAATCCTTGCAGCATTCCTGTAAAGATGAGTCCTGGCAGCATGCATGCAAGGATAAATCCTTGCAGCACGCATTTAAGAGCCGAGATTTGCAGCGTGCATTTAAGGATCAGGTTTTGCTGCATGCTCGTAAGTGTGGAGATTTGCAGCGTGCATTTCAGGATAAATAAAGATTTGCAGCGTGCATTGACATTTGCAGCACGCGCTGCGGTCGCCGCCCTTTGTGGCGGCTTTCCGTGCACCGAGGCGGTCGGGTCTCAGCTGCTCGTGGTGTTGGGGGGGACACGTTTCTCCACCCCCAGCTGGTCCTGGACTCGCAGAAGCGCGTTTTCTCCTGGGGATTTGGGGGTTACGGGCGGCTGGGCCACGCCGAGCAGAAGGACGAGATGGTGCCTCGGCTGGTCAAGCTCTTCGACTTCCCGGGGCGCGGCGCGGCGCAGATCTACGCCGGCTACACGTGCTCCTTCGCCGTCAGCGAGACAGGTCGGGATTTTGGCCTTTTCAAGCAAACCCGTCGTTATTTGGGGTGTTTTGGGGGGGTGCCGTAGCTTGACGGCTGGTGTCGGGTTTTGCAGGCGGCTTGTTTTTTTGGGGTGCTACCAACACCTCCCGGGAGTCCACCATGTACCCCAAAGCCGTGCAGGACCTCTGCGGCTGGAAGATCCGCAGCCTGGCCTGCGGGTAAGTCCCGGCTCCCCCCTCCCCTTAAAAAAAAAACCCCAAACACCCAA
>NW_010532881.1:0-1080 GCF_000687285.1 Phaethon lepturus
AACCCCAAAACACAACCAGACCTGCGTTTGTTTTAGTGGTAAACACAGCACTGAAGAGCCGCGAGCGGATCGTTCAGTCTGGCGGGCTCCAGGGGCTCAGCAAGGCGTCGGTAACGCCCGCCAGCGGCATCGCTCTCCCGGGCTCAGCCACTCCTCCGGCTGCAAAAACCTTCTTCAAACGCCTGTTTTCCTTCCAAAAAAAAAAAAAGGTCGCCATTTTTACTGAAAAGGTCTTTGATGAAAACGAGCACTACTTCACCAGAAGAAATAGCACTTTGCTTATCATGAGGTATTTCTGGGACCCCTAAGCCCAGTCCAGCTCCTCACACCGGCTCAAGCACGACAGACACACCATATTATTACGAGGAAAGACGAGTCTTCCTGAGAAGACAGGACACCCTGGAAGAAACAGAGCTGTCCCAAAAATAACGAAAAACAGGAGCTGCTAGAGAATACCCACAGAGAGCAGAACAAAGCCAGCTACCTCCTGGGCTGAGGAGAGCTCCCGCAGGTGAGGAGAGCCACGGTCAGCCTCTGATACACCTCTTAAAAGTGTTTTTCTTCCCCCGTTTGAGGTTGTAAAGCTTCTCAGCCGTCATGTGTCAACACAAAAAAGTCCTCCCAGTAGTTTATAAACATTGCACAGTTAAGTGCTGTCTTCCGTCAGCTTTGTTTTTAAACACATCTCAGGGTCTGTGTGCCTACATTTACCCCTCCTTCTTTGCAAACACCATCTCAGAAACAGCGGTAACATTCAAAAGCCCCGAAAATCCTTCACCAACAAAAAAAAAAAATCCACACCTGCTGTCTAGATTTTGTAGTTTTACCTACCCTTTTGTTTCTCTACTCCAGAAAAAGTTGATATCCAGCACAGAAAACAGCTGGCCTCATACACCGATGAAAACCTCTTAAATTTGAACAGCAAAGGTGCAGGTGACTGCTTGCAAAGACCCCAGTAACTACATTTGCAGCTTATAGAAGCAGGGGTAAGTCAAACCTTTTCCTTTTGTATCACTCACAAATACATCCACTTATCAAACGCCCAACACGCCTCTTTGAAGCTCAATTTTGAGTAAGGGC
>NW_010532881.1:1094-4407 GCF_000687285.1 Phaethon lepturus
ACAAACCACAAACAAACCGAAGCTGTGCTGAAACATTGGGCTTACAGCTCCCTCCAGAGTTTCTGCTGCTGGAGCCAACTTGGAAATCCTGCTGCAAACACTGGCAGAGCTGTAAGTAGCTCCCTCAACTTTCCACCGGGAAGTAGAAGCTTTTCCCAGCTTTACTAAAGCCCTTGCTCGCTTTATTCACGTATTTAATCCCCAAGACTGACCGTGGATCCTTCAGCCTCCACCGAGGAGGAGGAGATGCATTTTTGCAAGTGAGAACCCACATCAGCATTTCACCTGTGCACCATCCAATCCCCACAGACTTCCTCTGGGTGGGTGTTTAAAGAGAAATCCCCATGCTAAATTATTAAATAAAATAAAAACACCTTGCAAGCATTAGTCACCCTGATGTTTCCAACTCCATCAGGAAAGCCAACAGAAAACTGTATTTGTCACAAGATGAAAAATAAATAACATGAAACAGAAAATGAAAGGTTTTGCTTTAGATCTTTTCTTTTGTGTTTTGCTATTTCCCAACAAGTAGCAAAGAAAGACTTTTCTTGTGTTTTGCCCAACAAACACAAGAAAGACTTTGATGAGGCAGCTGGAGAGTGAAGAGGAGATGGGGGGGTGGATGTGGGAAGATCTCACCTCTGCCAGACCGCACATCGGGGTCAGGGCACTTTCTTATTTTGCTGTTGCATTTTGTGCATCATTGTTGTATCCAGAGTCAGGATCCATCTGAAGAGATTAAAAAAACTTGAGCAGCTTCATTTTAAGCTCTATGTGCCTATAGGTGAACTGGCTCAAACCTCGGACTCTGCACAGCCCAGAGGAGATGAGGATGGGCTCCTCTGGCTACCTTACCTCTGCCTGTACAGCAGCTTGTTGCTGTAATTAATCACTTGTAGGTGTCTTGTGGGGGGAAGATGCCTTCTCCCCCAGTGGTGGTGGGGTTGGGAAGCTCCCTGCAAGCCCATCCACGGGGGATGATGGAGACAGGGTCTCCAGTAAAGGGGAAAAAGGCAGAAAGCCCCCCCAAAACCTCACTCTGTCTTTTTAACTTCTGTCCTTTCTCCAGACCGCTCTTGTAGCCAAAACTTGGTCTTCCTGTACAAGCAAGAAGGCTTTGGTAGGGCAAACCCACAGCATATTGCATCCCCTGTACAATGTGGCCAGGCAAGAGCTGCATGCCAGAGCCCCTAACATGCGTGCTGCTACACAGACGTGCACCGCTTTAGGGCAGCATCTTCAAATGAAAATATGCAAAGAGCTACAAAAGCAATTATTTTGTGAAATATGCTGTTCCTAACACTCTATGCAAACCATCTGCCAGAGGGCAAAACCCAGAGCAACTCCCTAAATGAGCTATCCTAGAACAAGAAGGAAAATCATTCCAAAACTGCTTCCAAAAGTGGCCGTAACCCAGCCCAGGCTGCTGTAAAGAAAGAAAATAATCAATACTGTTATTATTTCAACTTCCACTGACTATTGCACTACTAAATAAATAGGGGGGGCGCTTTGAAAAAACAGCATTTTCCTTCTTTTTCCATAAGCCAGCTTTCAGGCACGCCTAGGTATGTTTCTGGTTGAAGTCACTCTGCATGGCCAGGCTGCTGTGCCTGCTGCTGGCAAAGATCATTGCTACCATCCTGGGGGCAAGAGGGAGCAGCTGGTGCCCTCTCGCTCAAAACCCTCTCTCTCTTGACCCTGGCAGGGCTGCTTGTTATAAGCTCATCTCTAACCTACTTTTGAGGGCCAATTTGCTGAGGAAACTGTGATTAAAGAGCTTTAACTGAAGGAGTGAGAGGATGAAGGCTCAACTGGAGGCAAAATCTGGGATCTCTCCTACATCCCGGCTGCCAACTGTGTCTCCTCCCTGGCCTCCCTCTCATTGCCTGGCATCACATGAGGCTGCATGGAGGAGTTTGGGGTTTTGTTCCCATCCTTTTCTCATTCAAAGCCCGCAGTCTTTCCTCCTGGAGGAACTGGTATTTCCCAGATACATACCTTTATCTTCCAGAGGGTCTCTTTTTTAGCTATTTTATGTTGCAAGGTTGCATAACCCTCGCAGATTTTCATTTAAAAATACATACTTATTTCAACCACACAGCTGAGGGAATCATAGATGATGTCCTTAAAAACACAGGTTTTTTCTAAAGAAAATGCGTCAATATTTGTCAGTAACACATGGCACTGAGCATGTGTAACAGCTTCCCTTGGGAAAGTGCTCCTTCTTATAATTGGTAATTCATAATTAGCCGTAAGACTATTTACTACAACTCCACTGATATACGAGCTCTATTACTTCTCTGTGTCTTGTGAAATAATCCCCTTAATGTATAGCATGGTTTCTCTTACATACATTTATAAAGCCAAGAGATACCCAATAGTAAACCTGTCTTGGTCAGGTTTAATGCACTGTCTCTAGCATTTTATTGGGGCAGAGCAGCTCTCTTTATTGTCGGCAATATCTCAATTGCTACTGCCAAAGAAAATAGTTGTAGATCTTCAAGCAGGGAAGAGAAATTCAGGGAAGTTTTCAGCAGTCACCCCCACCACCAACCTCCTCAATGTGACCTGCCTCTGGCACAAGTTACAGAGCGTCTCCAGCTCTGGTCCTCCCCAAAATACTCCCACAATTGACTGTCCAAAATTTTATCCTTATTTAACCAAGTCTGCACTTTAACTTGTCATGCACAGGACTGACAAGTGTTGTCACTCCCTCCCGAGGTAACTAGAACATTGATTTGGGGATGTCTCACTTGGCAGCTAAAGATATCACACAACTGAAACACAAATACATAGCATTTTCCAAAGGCTCCTGAACTGTGCAGAGCTCCTGCAGTCTGCATCTGACTGAAAAAAATAACAAAAAGCAATCAACACCAACAGATGATCCCGGCATGGAATAAAAATCAAGCCTTTGATGATGAACAATAATTTTTAATTAAAATAATTGCAGGTCAAAAGCTAAAAACCCCATGGGGGGTAGGCATCTCTGCCATGAGTTTTGCAGATCTTTATCCAGAACATTCCCAGGGTTTATCTTCCCATGCTGGTGAAATATTCACACCCACAGTAAGAACAGGTCCACAGCGGTGCCAGAAAGTACAAGGGGACCTGGGAGGCTCCAGGGCCTCCCCACTGCGATGGGGACGTGCAGCCAGGGAAAACGCAAAAGATGCTATCTGCCAAAAAAAATCCCTATCATTCTCCATGTGTAAGAAGCCAGAATTACTGTTACGTGTTTTGGGAAAAACGTGCCAATGGTGGCATTAAACACTGTCGGCGGTGGGGTTATCTCTGGCTCAAGGGAAGACAG
>NW_010532881.1:4438-12316 GCF_000687285.1 Phaethon lepturus
TTGAAACAATGAAAGAGTCTCAGGAGGGTCACTAGAAACTCTGGAACCAGACTAGCTGAGGGGCATGGTGCCAAAATAAGGACAAGAATTCAGGATGTTCTCCACAAACAAACAGGATACTCATCTTGAGGCACTGAAGAAATATAAAAGACTTCACCTAGCATCAGCCAAAGCAGCAGGTGGTTTAAGAGGATGCTGCAGACCACTGTATCAGGCTGCAAACTCTCAGGATACTTGTCAGTACTGTGTAGTCAGGGGTGTGGTGTGCAACTGGAAATGGCACTGAATTGGATCAGAGGAGCAAAAGGGTCTTTTCCAAACATACTCCAAGAGAAAAGCTCCTGCTGATGTCCCTGAGAAAAGCGGACACAAATAGTCTTTGTTTAGTAACACCAACCAAAATGCAACAGCTCAAGTTTTCTGTACCAGGTGATAGAGCCACTTAAAGGCAAAGCTGAACTCAGTTTTCACCTTTATCGAGAGTCATGTGGAATATACACAGTGGCCACAACAGGGAGAGCCAGCGCTGGCATTTAAGAATAACATAGATGAGGTTAAGGGAGCCCTTCTGCAACTCCCAGGCTCTATTTTAGTGTGAATAAATCAGTGATTTCTATTACTAGCCCACTACACTTGTGTGCTTCACAAACAACAAACCCTTATTCTTCAGAGAAATCATAAAATCATGTAGGTTGGAAAGGACCTTTAAGACCATCGTGTCCAACCGCTAACCCAGCACTGCCAAGTCCCCCACTAAACTGTGTCCCTAAGCACCACATCTAAATGGCTTTTAAATCCCTCCAGGGACGGTGATTCCACCACTTTCCCTGGGCAGCCTGTTCCAAGGCTTGACAACCCTTTGGGTAAAGACAGTTTTCCTAATCTCCAGTCTAAAGCTCCCCTGGTTTAGGAAACTTGAGGCCATTTCCTCTCGTCCTATCGCTGGTTACTTGGGAGAAGAGACCAACCCCCACCTCACCACAACCCCCTTTCAGGTAGTTGTAGAGAGCGATGAGGGCTCCCCTCAGCCTCCTCTTCTCCAGACTGAACAACCCCAGTTCCCTCAGCCGCTCCCCATAAGACTTGTGCTCCAGACCCCTCACCAGCTCCGTTGCCCTTCTCTGGACACGCTCCAGCACCTCAACATCCTTCTTGTAGTGAGGGGCCCAACACTGAACACAGGATTCGAGGTGCGGCCTCACCAGCGCCGAGTACAGGGGCACGATCCCTGCCCGGCTCCTGCTGGCCACACTAGTGCTGATACACGCCAGGACGCTGTTGGCCTTCTTGGCCACCTGGGCACACTGCCGGCTCATGTTCAGCCGGCTGCTGACCAGCACCCCCAGGTCCCTTTCCGCCGGGCTGCTCTCCAGCCACTCCTCCCCAAGCCTGTAGCGTTGCGTGGGGTTGTTGTGACCCAAGTGCAGGACCCGACACTTGGCCTTATTGAACCTCATACAGTTGACCTCCGCCCATCGATCCAGCCTGTCCAGATCCCTCTGCAGAGCCTTTTGTTAAACTTCTTTTATTTCAATGCACTTTTCGTTAAGGGAGAACTCCAAGTTCCCTGCAAATGCGTTCCTCCTCTTCAGCACAGTTCTCTCCCCCTCTCCTTTCTTTAATTGATTATTCATTTTGTCTTGATTTCTATACCCTGGGAGCTACTTCAATTTAGACAAAGCTAACATAATTGAGGACTGAAAGTGGCACCTTCCTTTCCAACTGGCAAAAAATTTTTGCATTATAAACACCTTTTGATTCACTTCTCAGACTTCCTACACCGGCTGTCCTGCTCTGACACACAGTGCGGTTGCTTTGGTATTGGCAAGTACCAGGTGAGATGGAAGCTCTGAAAATGAAGAAGTGTCAGTAAAGAAGCATAAATCAAGAGCGTACTCAGGACTTCTGTGTCTTCGTTATTTTCCTAGAGGCACACTGGCTTTTATGGATCAAGTGATTCATCATTTTACTTCTCTGGACAGAGTTTTCATAGTGTTAAAACACTACTGCTTCTAGTCTTGCCGCAAGTGGACGTCAAAGATGAGCCGTGACAGAGCCTGGCTGGTTATCGGCCCCTCCGAGGCACCACCGTGGTAGGAGAAAGACCTGGAGCCTCCTTGCTCCAGATATTGGGGTACCAATTTTGAAAATGGACCCAAAAAGCTGCCAGGCAGGGGAAGAAGAAATCAATTCAAGCCAATTAAATGCCAACGTGTGGTTCCAGTCAGTGGGCTGAAGTCTGTAGAAGCCCTGACTAAGGAGGGATGCAGAGGAAGCGTAGCATTGGAGAATTGCTGCCTTTTTTCACTCTCCTTTTTTACAATCATATTTCCCTCTGCAAAATTAATTTGAAAAAGGCCACAGAACAAAAAGTTGCCAGCCCTGCAGAGGAGTGTATTGTACATTCCCCAAGGGTACCTCTCCTTCAGTGGCTGCGCGAAGATCAAACACAAATAAAGGCTTCATAGTTATGTTACTCCCAGTTATGACTAAGCAAATGCTAAACTTAGGTCAAACTTAGGAACTGCCATTAGCGCTAAAATTACTTAAGTCAGATCCAAGATTTCAGAGAGAGCTCAATCTAGGCTGCTGAAAACCTTCAGATTGTTTCAGAAGCACCTCCCACAAACCTGTGTGAGCTGCCGGGCTTTAATTAGACTGAAAAATCCAGTTACATGGATTTTTATTAGCTTTCAGGATAACTATAATTTAACAATGAGGATGCATATGGGCCATGATTTCGGTTTAATTTGTTTAACAATACAAAGAGAAGCCCTTGTGCAAACTGCCCAGCTCTCAAGTCTCTTTATAAGGCAGTATGTTTTTCTAATTTGTAATGATAAACTCATAAAAATAAACAAACTCATAAAAATACATCTGTTGACCCAGACAGATGATAACTGTTGCTTTGATGCCTGGACTGCTCTTTTTCCTTTTTATTGCTTCCATTTTCCTCATACAGACCACAAAAACAGTTTAACTGATAAAAGCAATTCTGATCTCTTAGTTCATTTTAAAACTATGGGTTTAATACTCAAGTTTAGTAAAAAACAGATTTAAAAGAGAAGAAAGCAGGCAGGCTGAGGCCACACTGCCTATTCACAAGAACATTATTTTTCTTTATGAAGAAGGTTGCACAGCATGGCATTAATACTTAAGCCTGTGGCAACAACTGTAGTTTAATGAGTTATTCTGGACTTTTGCTACAGGCTAAGGAGAGCCGTGTAGTGCTGGGAGAGGGCCAACCCAGCTGCCTACGATCCAGAGCATCACATGGCACTTTACGTGTTAAAAATAGTGCTTCCCCCCCGACCCCGATGGATCTTAGCAGAAAAAAAGAAACAGTGAAGAACTTGGAATAAAAGCTGGAAAAAGGATAGGGAGTCCCTGAGCTCGACGTCTCCTGGCATAGGCGGAGGAGAAAGGAGGAAGATGCTCTGACCACCAGAGCTGCAGAGGATAAATGCCCTGGGTGAAGTGAGCAGGGTCCCAGGAGATGCATCGTCCCCAGCTATGTGAGACCGCAGTGACTTTAAACAGGGAGAGACCTAACAAAAGGCCATGTGATTCTACATGAGGGTCTATCCAGCTCCGCTTTCCATCAATATTTTGAAAACCACACAGAGTATTCAAGCTATAGGAGGACCATTACTTTTATGGATTTAGATGGTGGCATAACGCTCCTTTCTGCTTGGGTCAAATAGAGATCCAATACAAATTCCCAATGGTTTTTGATTGCTACTGAACATTATGTTTTTCCGAAATTACCTCTCCTACCCACAAACTTCCCTGGAACAGGTATCGGAGAAGCCTGAGGACATAAGCATGGCTTTTTGTGCATAAAAAGGATGCCAATACATCCTAGAGGAGACGCTACTCGGGTTGCAAACTCACGGTATTTGAGAACAAATGGTTGGTTTGTGCTGACCGAAGTCCAGAAGTCAGTACTTTCTTTGTAGCTGTTCCTGGTTGTTTTCCAGCTTTTCTTTTAAAACGTAATTTTCCAAAATTGGTGCTTGGGCACACTATCTATTTAATAGCTTCCCATCTGCTTGCCCAATTTATATCCACTGAATTTGCTAACAAAATCAAGTTTTTATTGCTAGCCACATTGTAAAGCTTATATAGCTGTGGGAAAACACGCTGCACTCAATTTCTCCTTACGCTTCATCAAGCAAAGCGTGTGCTGATGCCGACTCTTTACCGCCAGCGGTGGGGACATAGAGTGCAGCAGGCTACAGGTTGCCCTACAGATGCGCTGCACAATACGTAGGTAGATTTATTTGCTCTGCTGAGGGTCAAAGTAAGCGTAGAGATGACCAGAGGAAAACTTGTACCAGTTGCAGGTATTTTGCAGTTTCTATTCTAGATTACATTTATCATCAAATCTTCTGATGACCTAGTCCACAAACTAAAGTAAGTTACATTTAGCGGAAGTCTGCGTTTGGGGATGGCAAGAAGGATGAAAAGTACAAGCAAAGCTAGCAGAGCGGCAACAGAAGATGAAGAGAAATGTCTGGTATTAAAGGTAAGCCTTCTTAATGGCTCCCTAGCAATCCCATTCTCCTTCCACAGCTACAATCTTTCACCGCTTCCACTGTGCCCAGAAGAGGCACTTGTCTCCCCCAAAATGAGCCAAATTTAGGAATTCAAGACAGCAGAAAAATCGTAATTTATGTGTAGGATTGGTTGCTGGTGAAACCCACTTGCTGCAGACAGCCTCGGCTGAGCTGGAGCGAGCGCAGGAACAGATTGCCCAGGGCGAGGTGAGAGCAGGACTGTAAAAGTTTAGCATCCGTTAGCTGTTCGTCACGCTTTCTGCAATGGAGAGGGGAAAAAATAAACCCGGTAGCTGGGCTAGCAAAGACCTGCAACTAGGTCTTTACGGTAGAAGAGTAGTCAGTTCGCTCTTCCCATAGGGCTGTATCCAAACAGCTTAAACTCCACGTCCATCCCGGATGGGATTTCCGTGCAGGAGGGCTCTGTGCAGTGCCCCAGCTCCCCTCTGCACCTCCCCACATGTAATTTTCTTTGTCTGAGTCATGTTTTCAGCCATGTCAGCTCCCCGACATTTCACTGTGCAGCCATTTGAACCCTCATGTCAGTGCAAGGAAGGAGACAGCAGAGAGACAGGGTGACCCCCAACTGGGCAATACCCCACTGACAAGCGATTTGAGCAAGCAGTGAAGGAGCATAGGTCCTCCTTCACTCTAAACCAACAAGAAAATGGGGTTTTCTTTAGAGGATTCTTCAATGCATAGCCACCCAATAAAAACTAGTTCCCCACAAAAACGTATGTTGCTCACCACAGTTGTAGCCTCACCCCATTTTTAATATTTTCTTCACTTCTGGGCACAGGAAGGAAGGCTATGCAGACCCACAGGACAGTACTAAGACTACTGAGCACATTTAGAAAGCTTTTTGGTATACAAGCAAGACAACCCATTTAAACAACCAACCAACCCAACACCAAGACCAAACAGATTTACAATGAAACTGGAAGGCTGTTCCTACAGGTTTTCAGAACTGGGACCCAATTGTGGGTGCAAAAGGACTTGTAATCAACAACATATGCAGCCTCCCGTAGACCTGTGAAGTGTTTTTCAGGATGAGCTTAAAGGATTATGGCCATTTTACATACAGATGTCCTGCATAAACAATTTAATTCATTTACTCGAAGGTGTGGTGTAAAATAAGACTGCTGTGCTCTATAACCCAAAATAACTGCAGGCATTGTCCTTAAGAATCCCTTAGCTGGAAAATACTATTAATTGGCACCAACTGTTCCAATATAATTACAACCATGATGCCCATCAGTTGACTAACTTAATTTCTTTTTTGCATCTGCAAAGCAATAACTGTTGCCCACCTTAACATAGGCAGTAAATTCTTTCATACACAGCTCAGACTGTGTCCTCTTTGAGGACGACTCACAGGATCCTGCTTTACAACCCAGAGCACAAAGAAGTGTAGCTTTTCCACATTTTCATCTCTGCCTTCCTTTCACTGCCCAACTGCTCACCCTCGTCTGAAAGGAGAGAAATCGTCAGCTTTTAACACCCTTAAGCTGTGATTTTCAGAGCTTTCAATCAAATATTAAAGGTAATCTTGATGTTCAATTATTCTGGAGGAAAACAGCCCCATTTCCTAGTTGCTCATCAAGGCCTGAACTGTCCCAAATTTATGAAAAATCCTTTTTTTTTTTTTTTTTGGTGTCTCAGTTAGGGGGATGGCTTTGCCTTCTCCAATCCTCTTCCCATTCAGAGAAGCACTTCCTAGCAGTGAAGGTTTTAGGAAATACTATGGCAGTCTGCTATGGCTGTCGAATACAATGCTGACCAACAATTCACATGCAACAAGCACAGCATGGACTTCTGTGGGAAAAAAAAAAAAGAAGAGTTCTGTTTTGGGGTTTTATTGTGTGTGGGGTTGGGGCTGGGTTTGTTTTTTTTTTTCATTTTAGAGAGGTGTCTCCTGTATACCAAGGCAGGTATTCCAAACAAACAATAGCAATGGATGGCATAACAAAAATATGGTGGTGAAGCAAAACTGGTAAATCCAAGGAAAACACCCATTCTAGAGCACACAGAGAAGAGATGAAAACAGAGAGAGTAATCAGTACAGGTATATTCAAGAAAACTTTTTCTAAACAATGTTCCTGTATGAAAAAGAAACCAATTATACTTGCAAGTCACTTGCAGAAAATTTTAATAATTTGCCAAACATACAGCTATTAGAATTACCCTAAATATCACTTATAATTAAGTTACAAAAGTTGGTAGATAGCATAGTACAATGTTCTATAAAATAAACACATGTAATATTAACAATCCCCCCCACAGTCCAACAATGGCAAAAAAATAGCAAATGAAACTACAAACACATACAAACCAGAGGAGACTGAGTGATGGCTTTAGAGACTTGAATCAAAGAAACTGAGACCAGACAAGACACATTCATCCATCAAGCATAATAAATGTAGAATTTTAGATTTTAAAAACAATTAACGACACATCATCAGGTGCAATTTCACATGCTTTCATTTATCTTCCAGTACAGTTCCCAGAGTATTAAAGTGCCTTTGTGCACTCTAGTTTCATTTATGGTCAGGTGCAACACACCTCATATTTGGAGGTTACTTCAGAGGTCACTTTTTGTTAAAAAATATGGTAACTATTTGAACCAACACACACTATTCAAACTAAGTTGTTTTTAAAATACCTTTGTTCTGACTATTTGCTGTTGAATGTCATATAGCAAACAAATTAATCTCCAAATACACAGGGCCCATCTCCACTAAACAAGATTACAGTAAAAGGTATTTCTTGAAGTGTGTTTTCTTGCTGTGCGATCCTTAGCTTTTTCTCATTTTTCCCCCCTGTTCAAACACTGCTCAGTTATGTCTGTCCTTCGGATGACAACCTTCTCTGCAGCTTTCCTTTACAGATTGCTGTGAACACGGAAAACGGGCAGTATTTGTCCGGTGGCTACGGAGAGCCATGTACTTCACAGATAACCTCCTACAACAGTCTGTTGGAACTCGATGAATATGCATGGCATATTCCCCCTGCGAGATGCTTGAAGACTTGCAGCCTTTGTCTCTTATCCGTAGCGATTACCCGCACTGCAGAGCTGACCAGATATCCCCCCAGGGCTCCTTATGAACTTTCACCACTTCCCGCTGTGCTACTTTCTTAAACCCCAACCTCAATATTCATTGCGGTAAGAAAACTTCATGCAGTTTGGCTGTCACTCACCTTGCCCCCAAAACGTCCTCTTCCAAACACAGATAAAGAAGTTTCATAAAACCTACGATCATCTCCCGTTGAAGTATGCTCTCCCACTAACATTCCGCTCCTGCTCTTTCATGGGAAAGAG
>NW_010532881.1:12347-37143 GCF_000687285.1 Phaethon lepturus
AAGGGAAATCTGAGGCGGTTTGATGGTGGTTTTCAATACCCACAGTTATGGGGCGTAAGTTTTTTAGGAGATAAAAATTTCACTTTAAATCATTCCACAGTGATGCTACAGGAGGTTACCAGTGGCAAGGGCTGAAGGCAGCACTCAGGAGGAAAGCTTACTTGGAGGAGGGAAAAAAAAAAATGGAGGATGAACAACTAATCATAACTTTAAACAGCAGATGTGGATGCGAGTCTCTCTCCTTCCCCTGTCCTCCTATACTTGATAATACTTCACATTGTGAAGTGAGAAAACGATTACAGTGATTTGTAGGTTGAGGCTGTGAGCACACCTGCCTGACATGGCCTTCCTTTTGCTGCTGCTGCTACATGTCAAAAGGCCCATCTTAAATTCTGCGTAATCCAGACTCGCATCAGCAGGAGCCCTCTGCAGGGAAGGAAGTTCTACTGCGACGCTAGATATATATTAGACTAACATTACTTAAAATACTGTGTGCACTGAAGTATTTCAAGAACATATGCACTCTGTTAATCAAACTAAAGGGAATTAGTGATTTCCTAATCTACCGAGTACTTTAAAAATTCTCCATGAAACTGCAGCGTTACGAAAAAGAACAATCTGAGTATGCATAACAGCAGAAAAAATAAAAGAGAAAATAGTCTCATGTAAATCACAACTACATGTAAAGTCTCCGGTTTAGTTCATAAAATTATTTGATTAAAATATTTTAAACATCTCATTAATGGTATAATAATTTGCAATGTGATTTATGCAACAAATTCCACCCATATCCAAAAATACCATATATGTAAATGCTTTTTTATAAAACTTTATACAATTCAAGCTCTCATTAGGTAAGCCTATACACAATTCTCACAATCACCTAGGTAGAAAGTCTTCAGAAAAGTATATTCTCAGCGAGTGCATGAACGACAACGCTTCCACGAATTGTCCCTTTTGACAATCGATTCTGCTGTGAATCAAACTCTTATTGCTTAAAAATCAAAACAGACGGGTTTCATCAACATCAGACACACCACACCAGTCTGGGCAAGGGACCTGCTTTCAGTTTTACGGGACAGAAATACCTACAAGCCTTGTTAGCATTTCCATAAAGATTTCCCCATAACTGTTGCCTGTGCTGTACGGTGTGTACAGGGAACAAAAGAGGCATCACTGACAGGGAGGGAGATCGATGGCAATGCATATGCTTAGTGACCGGTGTCTCCCTCTTCATTTTCTAATTAATTCTGTACTCTGATTTCTGCCAATGCATCTCCAACTATTAACTGAAAGCAATCTGACCAGATACGAGACACTACAAACACCAAACCTCAAATGTGCAAGAACGCTGTGAAGATAATGCCTTTGCAGGCATCAATTCACAGCTGGTACTATGCCGAAACACCTCTACAGCAAGCTTTATTTACACAACTTCCAATTAAAAATACTGTTATCTCTCAAGCTACATTTTAAATTAACAGAAATACATCCATAACAACTACTGGTTAAAAAAAAAGATAAAATTATTTTATTTTTTTTATTCAAAATATTCTGACAGTTTAACAATATTCCAGGTGCATTACAAACATTGCCATAGTCAACACAACAATCAATACTTTAAGAGCATTCAAACACTGAAGACTTATATCTTAAAGCAGAGACAGGAGAATGTGCTTATACTAAGAGCATACAGATAGTTTTCCAACAACTGACTTCTGTGAGGCAGATGTCCGATTTTTCCGGCACAAAATGGGTTAAAATCCAGAAGAGATGAATTACAGAGGACAAAAATTCAGATCTATAAATGTTTTCCCCCATATTTTCTATAAAACATTGTGAATTTATCATACAAGGCCACTACCAGCCTAGCCTACTCTAGTGTTGACTACTTACGGGATAGAACAACAAAAATCATAACAGAGAAACCAGCGTCAAAGCAAACAAAACCACAAACTCTTCCTAGAATATGGCTTAAATTAGTTCACAGAGAGTTGGGAATATATTAACTATATGATGCCATGGAAATGCCAGGCAGAAAAGACGACTTTTATCTTCCCGATATTTTCCCCTCAGCCTTCACCATAACTTGCATAAAATTTTCAACAAAATGATACTGCCCCTCCCTGCAAGTGCCTTTTCCCATGCTTCAAAAACATTATGTTACTAACAGATCGGTTTCATTCTTGAATGTATTGGCCAATATTAGCTCTAAAGTCTAAACAATGTAGTTCTACACATAATACCTTCTTTCTTCCAATTAACCCAGGTTCTCAAAGCGCTAAAATTTCAGATTCAGTTAAAACAGCATATTTATTTGAAAAGGTATTTCTCTCTTTCTGCTATAGAAAACAGAGGTCAAATCGAGAACTTGCAAAGACGTGTACACAAATGAGTGCATAGTGCAGAACATCGTACAGAGAGAGCAGCAAGGCCACGGTGTCACGTTAACTCCGCATGTAAAAGATGTATGTTTCCAACAACCAAATCCATTCTAAGAAGTTTTACTTCTGGGGCTTGCTTAAAGCATTAAAATCTTGCTCTAGAGATGGCAAGACTGCTCCGTCCCGACTTTTCGTATAGCTGAATATATACGCGTGTTAGGGCAGCCACATACACAGCATACAGAAGACATATGCCAAAAATGCTTTGGATACATCATCCTGATCTCAAATATTCCATATGAAAGCTTTGATTTTTCCTGTGAAAAAGAAGGAAGCGGGACAACTTTCAAATTACACAGCTTGCCTGTGTGTTATTAAAAAAACCAAACCAAAACAAAACAAAACGAACCCAAAAAACCAGAGCCGGCTTTAGCCCAGGGTAAGAGAGCCACAACTCCATTCCGACAAACGGAGGGACGTCTGGCTGCTCCAGGGCTGAACTGGATCTTCGCAGTAAAGGGTCCTTTGCCTGTATTGCGCGCAGTTTCCAGGCGGTGCTCCCCAGCAGCAGAAACGTGAAACGCTTGTTGCAGAAGTACAAGCAGCAAACGGCTAGAGGAAATCTCTGTATGCTTACTCAAAATGCTTTGTTTCCCCATTCAATTAAGTTTGCTTTTAAAAGCAGTGTTTTTGGAGAAGGGCCATCGGAACACAAGGAGTGAGGCACTTCCCATAAGTCACGGCACCAGACACTCCATTAACAGACTGACTTAATCTCCTAAACCAAATTAGTTCCTGGAACATCTCGCATTTGCATTCTTTTAGTCTTCCTTAGGAACAATCAGTTGCTCCAGCAGTTGTGCAGTTTAAGCCTGTTATGATATTTTACACCAGCATTTTCTTAGCACCTCAACACAAATTACGCTGTAGCTTGTCTGTGGTGAACATCAGCTACGGACAACCACCAAGAGGGGAAGCGCCCAAACCAGTGTTGAAATAACAGCAACATCGTCCCGTGACATTGAAAACACGCTTTTTGATACACTAGCTTCCAGATTTCTGACTCAAAACAGGATTTCTCTCCCCAAGTAGGGTTAACTCCAGTTATTTAAATACAGTAAACACAAGAGGGCAGTACTGAGGACATCAATCCTGCACTTCAGAGTTTTCAGCCCATTTTCTAAAACCTGTTAATGGAGATACGGCTCAGTGTCAAGGCTAAGTGGGCAAGTGTTTATCTATGCCAAAGTCGTTATGGGAACTAACATAACCCTTGCTTACTGTACCACTGTACTCCTTGGATTTAAGCCAGCCATACACATTTCATCCTACTAATTTACCTATCCTGCTTCATCTCGAGTATCTTCATCCTTTCACACTCCCTAATTAACTATCAACTATTTTCCTGAGTGAGATTATAAAAAGTTAAACCCTTCTACCAAAAGTACAAAGACAAATAAAATATAGAACAATACAAACCCAGTTATACAGCATTACAAGTGCAGAAATTCTTCATGTTGTTGCTCTTCTTTGTTATTGGCCCCCAGTAAAAACCATAGCAAAGAATTTAGTTATCCAAAATATTTTGAAGTACTGTGATTAAATTCTTCAGACCATAAATGTAGCCCTCATCCTTTGTGTTGCTCGGAAACACATGAGCAAAATCTATCATTCGGACTTCTACGTTTGCGCTTTCCTTGATCTCTGCTGGGATGTGACAGAAAACTTTTTCCAGTTGGGGTATAACGTTTCCGTTCAGATGCTCCTGTGTAATGCACGTGCTGCTTTTCCACACGTTGTCTTGCTCCAAGTTTTCAACCTGTAGTGAGAGTTGGCTGTGGTGCCTCTTAGAGTATGCCTTTTTGTGAAGTGCATAAAATTTGGACAAGCCTTTACTTACAGAGGCCTCAATTTTTCCATTCTCTGTAGAATTTATTACATGAATATTATTATTATACTCCAGTATGTCTCCACCTGATAACAGTCCTTTGGGCACTCCTCTTTTCTCTGCCAAGGTGACATCACTCAGCCGCACGGTTGTTGCCTGACATGAACCTTCGTAAACAAACAGTAACGAGCTTGCATAAAAGCTGAGTTGCTTCTGGCCCTCAAACCACTCCAGAATTTTTTCAATCTTCTGAATGCTGGCAGCTATTGCATCTTTTCTCAAGCAGGACCCATTGTGGAAAAACTTGGAGATGCCTGCAAGGAGTAAGAGACATTTGGGGATTACTGTCACCTCTGAAAAGAAAGCAAACATTTTTCATTTCTATCAGGATGAGAATAGTTCTTAATTTGAAGAAACAGACAGTATTCACAGAGTTTCCTTTCAGGCAATTGTTAACTGAATCGGAAGTGAACCAAGGAACTCGGATACCTTCAGTTACCTCACCTGTATAATGCTGCATAATAGTACAGATTGGATTTGGATTGTAAATAAAAATAACTAACCAATGTATCAATCAAACACTAGAGGAGCATGGTTCCTGCTCCCCACGTCATTTTAGCAAGCATCTGGACAGTTTTGGGCAGGGACCCATCAAATTCTCCAGGGATAAAGCAGCTCAAGCAGCTCTTTATCATGAGCGACAGAGCTGACAAATTAGTGCCAGCTCTGGAGAGGGATGTGCTTGTGCATGTGTCCTTCTGTCTCTTAGCGAGGGACAGATGAACAGAAATCAATTAATCATTTTAAATAGTCATCACCACCAAACAGACGGACAATGGTAGCATTTTTATTTATTGTTAACGTAAAACAACATACGAATCGACTTTGACTGAGAAAGTCACTTTAACTGAAAGATGCACTTCCAGTAGCTTTCTAAAACAAAAACCAGGATATATTCACAGAAGACAACTAGAGATAAATATATATTTTAAAAACATCTAATACTTCTGAAAGTTTTCTATTTCATTATAGTCTCAAAGCTGCAAAGAAATTGAATTCTACCGCTATCACCCCATTATTAGTAGTAAAAGACATGTGATGAAGAAATTCCTATAGACTACACTGCTGGTAAAGCCAACCGCAGACTTAATTTAGGATCGACAGGTAGTTCAAATGATACAGTAAACTGCTAACGACCCATCCAGCAAGAGGAGAAAAAGGGGCTTTTAAAATGGAAACACGCAGACTACTTTTTCCGTATAGTTCTATAAATAAGTAAATAAATGAAAAATATCCAGGAGCACCAAATTCTGACACACAAATTCCCTTACCGTCCTTTACTGTTTCCTTCGTCAAGCTCCTTCCGTAGTGCTGGTTTTGCGTCTCATAGCTGTCAGAAGAGACATGGTAAACCTGCAAGAAACAAGGAGGTAACTCCGTGTTTATTTCAACCAACCAATATTTCTGCAGAGCCCCGAGACACCTTACAGGCAGGCTACAAAATCTTTGGTATCATTTATCCCTGGCGTAACTTTAAGTTACTTGCAGCGGCCAGCGCTGCTCTCTAGTGCCCTGATTTGCAAAATCCTCCCCCTTCACACCTTGGGTGTCGAGGCTACAGCTTTCCTGCATGAGAAAAACATCGTTATGCTGGCAAAAAGCAATATATCTGTGATGGGAGAACATTTCGTATGGCACCTGCCTTGCAAATCGATGCTAAGACTTGACACTGTCATGCTCCTACCCATGTTACTACGATTCTTAAATCAGTAAGACGTAACAAGCTCAAAAATTCAACGCAATTACTTTGCAGTTCTGAAAACTACAAAAATACTAAGCCCGGCAAGCAAACCAGTAAGAAATGCTATGATGTGAGCGGGGTGACCCAGCTCCATGAGACCCATCTGAAACTGTAACTGTCAGCACAAATGAGGTTATACTAAATACATGACGGCAGTAGAGTGAAAGCTCGGGTCCAGCACTGATAGTGGCACATCAGCCCTCGCCTGAAAGGGCGGCAACTCATACGGGTACAGTTTTGTCCATATCAGGAATTGTACGAGCTTAACAACTGAATTCAAAAACGTTTTGCATAGAGACACATTTTCTCTCTAACTGAAATAATTTTCCACAGCAGAAACGTGCCAGCCAGCCAGGCCCGAGTATCATCTGTTTATGAGAGTGTAGACAATTCTTATTTGCAGAAATAACGGTGTTACCAAGCAGGCAGTCGTCTCTGGCAGAGACGCTGCGCTTGGCGCTTGTTCAGACCACCCAACCCTGCGGCACCCATGCGGGCTGCAGTGCTCTGCCCTCCCTTCACCCGCCCTAAGAAGAGAGGATCCCACGGAAAGCAAGTTGGGGCGCACCCGTCCCTGATCCCTCCCCCTTTGGGGTCTTTTTCTTGTAGCCCAGAGAGAAAGTCCAGGACCGTGAAACATCAGTGCATAAAAAGGATTGGTACCTGAGCAATAATTTATTAAAAAAAAAAAAAAAAAAAAAATTCTGTTTCCATTGCAGCTCCCCACCCCAAAGCCTCTCCCCCCCATCCAAACCACGACGAGCGCAGTATGAAAACACCGGTCCGTAACTCCTGCTTCGCAAAGCAGCTGGGAAGAAAAGTCTCAAGTAGCTCTTATTTTGACAAAAAAAAAAAAAAAGAAGTAATTAAATTTGGGGTCCCCAAGGAACTTAAATCATAGAGTGTGGAAATTGATTTAAGTCATCAACCATGAATTCAAGGGGCAGTAAATAATTCTGGCTATACTGAAGAAGTAACAGTTGTAAGCCTGAATATTTAAACTCACTTGATAGCAGAGACACTCCCCACTGTTACGATTCCTATTTCCACTGTTACGATAGTCACAGAAACTGAGGTCCCAACATAATTTTTTTTTTCCCCATGAAGCACACAGTAGAGGTACAGCATACAACGTATGAACCCAAAGATTACTTACATAAATACTTAAAAACTAAGTATTAAGTACCAAAGTTACTTTCAAAAACATACAAAAAGTTTCAAAAACCTTGTAATTTGAAGAGCCACAAGCCAAAGGTAATTAAATAAAGCAAGAAATAATAATAAAAAAAATTACTTAGGAAGAGGATCAAGAGTCTGACGACCACATCTAAGTTTTCACTAGCTGTGTCTTCATTTTAATAATATTAAACGTTCTCATTTAGTGGTCTAGGGGCAGCTTCCTCCATACAGCAGCACACTCCTGAACAAATAATCTTGTTTACCAGAACCTCGTCTCCTCCCCATAGGAGCTAACAGTTTTTGTGACATCGGCACTTGCTCAAAAATGCTGATTAAGATCTGCAAGCTCATTTTGTTTTCCAAAGAAATGCTGGAGCAGCACATAAGCCCCCTGTGCTTCTGGGCTGGGTTTCCCATGAAGCCACCCTACCTCTTCTCATAATTTGCACAAAACCATTCCCCCCTAAGTGGCTTTTGATGTAGTTTAGAAATACCCAGGCAGATGTGCATGTTTTGCATTAACAGTGCATTTTTAACTACCCAAAACGGTCGATGACAAGCTGCCAAGTCCCACACACATACCAACAGTGCAACGTACACATTTAACTATCCTGTGAACAAGCAAAGACTCAGAACACCCTTGGTTACCAACGGGCTTGGCTCCAGACAACAGCATTAAAGGGCAACATATATAGGTTGAAATCGCACATCGTGACCGAGTCGTGGAAGTATTCTCCATGTTAGCCAAAGAGCTGTCTCTTAATGCTGCTTCAAGCCTTTACTCCACTGTAAGGAAGTGACTATTTGAAACATTCCTGGAAAACCTCAACCAAATCCAAATACATTAAGTCCATACTGAAAGCAGAGGATCAGAAAACCAAGTTCAGACAGAAATAATCTTTCATCAGTTCTTGCTTCACCCTCAGCTTCCCACCATTCCAAAACACAGGGATGGCTGTGCTGTAGTAGCAGAAGACTAAAATCAACTTCCTAGTCTACAGACCTCTTGCTTCACCGTGCTTTTGTTCATGCGGTCACCGCTACCGATCCACTACTAACCCACTACTAACTCTTCCCAAAAGAGTAGTTGCCTTTGAACCAACCTTTTGCTGTATCCCTGTTGCTGCAGCTCTCTGTGCTAGCCCATTTCTGTCAAAATGATGACACGTCAAGGAAGTCAAATCTGTAACCTTAACAATGGTCAAGAAATTATTAGACAGGAACATCTCATTTTTTGTACACCTGCTCATACTTTATGTTTGCTCTGTATTCACAAGGAGTTTCACCATATAGCAAAAGACAGGGAAAACTTTGTACTATCTGCTACACATTGCCTTCAAGAAAACTCCTGCTCTATCAGTAATTTTTATACATTCTAACTCCACAAGATCAGAGCTGTTTTGGCTGACAATGCAGAGGCTCCTCCTCATGCCTACAAGCAGCTCCCATTCGGTGAAGTTTCTGCATGAACAGAACTGGAATCCAGCACGCTAACCGGTTCAGTTTTTTATCAGTAGTCGTAAGGACTCTGTACGGGCAGCACATCAAAAAATGCAGATGATTTAACTGTTGAGGGAAATTATCTTCGGACTTTCTCAACCTGCATTGGGCTTTTGTTTCCCAACGAGGTGCTAAGTTATTGCTGCTTGCACACGCACATGTGTTTTTGTGCCCTTTTTTCAATTACGGTTAGTTCTTCTGACATTCTTGAACTGAGGGAAGCCTTGAGCTAAAATAAAAAAGTTAGTCCAGTGTGATCTTTAAAAAAGCACAAGCCTTGCAAGATTTCAACAGTGGGATACACAGTTTAAGAAACCTCACAACTGCAGCTTCAGGACATTAAGCTGAAGACTGGATTGAGGAAAATAAACACCAAATGTTATGTAATGTTATTTATGGTAATTCAGTACCGACCTCCATGGCAAGGCAGAAAAATACACCCGCTGTTCAAATACTCTGCGGCAACTCCCTAACTTCCAGAAAGTATAATTTAAACACATATTAAGACTAGCCTGTTTGGTGGAGATACTGTTAGCACAAATAAAAATCTCTGTTAAATAACTTGCAGAGCTCTTTCACATCTGCAAAAAATATTAACCACATCACCGAAATTGGGGCGGGGGGGAAGCCAAAACATTGTGAGCGGGTGCGTAGAGTACTGCAGAGGGGGTACCTGCGGAGGGAAGGCTCACTTAACCGCACGTGCGACAGGGACTCGCGCGCCGCTGACGTTCCCACGTACTCGCCGGTGCCTGGGAAGCAATTTCCGGCGGAGCTCCCGGTGCTCGTCCCGGCTCCCCCGCGTGCCCCGCAAGGACACGGAGATTAGAGATCCACGCTCTGATGCCAAGACATCCAGACTTCAAAGGGCAAAGGGCTGAGATGTCCACCCCTCCTATTTTTTCTGTAAATATACTTCACGGTCATCCCCGTTTTACACTCACACAGGTACCCAGCCTGCTGCCAAAACTGGAGCCAAGCAGGCAGCACCCCAGCTAACCCCAGGACACCCGACATCAGCATCAGGCCACCGCCCGCGCAGGGGGCAACTCCAGCGCCAGGCCGAGGGCCACAGCTGAGTACCTGCTGCCTGGACCTCACAACTGTCCCGACGTAAATACACGGGTTTCCTTCATGTCTGAAGAGCCCGGGTTTTTCGGCCGTCCTGGGAGCTCTCTGGGACTGATCCTGCCAGAGTGGAAGACTTGAAGGCTGAGTTTTAACAAGCCTTATTTTTTCTTTTTCCGAAAGAAAGTAAAACAGGCATTTGAAGAAAAAATAAGAAAGGGAGCAATTTTTTTTAATCCATTCTCTTATTTGATACTACTGCTTTATAGTAATGCTGTAACACTATTACTGCTGCTGAAAGCATGCCCATTTATCGAAACCCCTTTGTTTAATCACCTCCTCCTCTATTATTTTTTTTTTTTTAAAAAAACCTTACATTTTTGTTGCTAGACCACAAGTGATGGAAGTACACACATCCCTGTTTGCTGCTAGCTTGAAAATTCACCACAGGACGAACGCATCCCCGCTCCCCCGTTTCTAAGGCTATACTTACATATTATTCTATCTGTTTTGCTTCTTTGTCCTTCCGGTATTTGACAGAGCGCACCGAAGTTTTAGTAAGGTCCGCACATAAATAAGTTGTAGAATGAAATTACGTGGAAGCTAATTCAATGAAAAAGCAGTCTAATAATCTCCTAAATGAAAGGAACGACGATACTGCAGTTAAATCATGAACCATTTTAAAAATAGCTTAATACTTTAATTTTTGGACTCCCAGAACTTCCACAGAGCACCTCATTAGAATGTATTTCTTTTATGCCTCCTTTTTATAGCGGGGGGGGCGGCAAAAAAAGGCCATCTCTCACCTCATCCATCATCAGCTTTTTCCTAACATACAGGAAATCGTATCAGCCGTAAGGATACAAGCGGACCAGCTGTCATATGTGACGAGTCTTTCGTGTTAGGAAAAATTGCTGGAAAAAAAGGCCAGGGTACCCATCTGCTAGAACTGGCCCGAGAGGATGATGGATGGAATCTCCTGAACTCTACAAGTGAAGTACTTCTGAAACACACCCTTCAATCCACTAGCAGGTACCGGACTTGGAGGAATTGCTGCGCTCAGCTCCGCAGCATGGATCCGGCACCGTCAGACGGGGAGACAGATGAGCCGAACTTGACTGCAAGAATCGGGGAGCGAAAGTTGACGGAGAGAAAAGCAGAGGTAACCAAGACAGCACAGGCAAACCAACCAGAGCCTCGGTTCACTACTCGCTTCAACCACCGCAGATATCTACTTCCAGACTTTTGCGGGGCTTACTTGTTTGGAGGGTTTTTTTTCTCGTTGGTTGTAGAGGGTTTTTTCCGTGTTTGTTTTGTATTCCTCTGTTTTCTTAAACATCAAAGCTTGAATTAGATTTATAAATGTAAACCAACCAACCAACCAATCAGTTCTGGTCATTTTTTACTGTGGAAGAATATGAACACTAGATGCAGGATTTAATAGCTTTACTTCCTAAATCTTGTTATTAACAACATCAGAGCTTATAAAAATTACCAGGGTACTAGAAAGGGTTCATAAGGAAAACTCATAAAAGGGACTCAGCTACAGTCAGTTTTAAAATATCTTGCAGGAACATGTGCTGTAGATTAGGAAATTCGCTTGTAAAAACAGCTTTGATGAGGTATCTGCACTACTGCATGCAATCGTTCACAGGCACAAGCAATAAAAGCAAACGATGGATTATACTGGTAAAGTTACATAATCACCAGTTTGTGCTTTAAAAACAGGTTTCAGAAATATTACGGACCACGTGGTATTGCGATCAAGATGCTCTGGAAGAAAAAGAAAACCTGCAGAAATTGGGAATCGTGGATTCTGAACGGATCGCGAATCCAAAATGAGATCATAAACCACACATTCGGCCTGTATTCAACAGCATACAAAATACTCTATTTCTAATACTGCATTGGCCTGCGAAGATATTTCTTATATATTTATATATTACTACTGAAACTATCTTGCAACTTGTATTTTTGCTATTGGAACCGTACCTTAGTTTTCCAATTTCCATTTCAAGTCTCACTACCTTCACAACAAAGCTATGTCCTCATCTGTTAAAGAGAGGAACCTCTCCACTGAAGATGAAACTGGGTTTTTAAACAAGGTTACTGAAATGACTGTATTTTGTAAATGCGTTCCCATGCGTTTGTTCTATCTTTTCAGTGCATTAAGATGAATATAGTTTAGCACATGCCAAATGCCAGAACTATGTACATAAATCAAAGCTCTGCCAGATGGGAGACTCGCTTCTTTTAAGGACAAACCGTATGTACTTTTTATATAAAACAGATGACTGCTTATTTACCAGTGCATGAAAAAATGCTGTATCAATGGCTTTTGGGGTAAAAATCCACTATAAGTAAGTTTTGGGGTAAAAAACCCCACGTATAACACATTTTTGCTTGTATCCCTTCACGACAGCTTATATGATGTATGCTTTAAAAAGTACAGGCAGCTACATTTTCTGTTTGTCCTGGCCCTCTCTTTCTTACTCGTCTAAAATAGGAACTTAATAAGCCAGCCCACCCCCCATGTTAAAAATAACGTTGAGCAGGGAGCTTAAAAAAAAACCCCTCTACTTTCTGAATCGTGTTATAGCGAGTTTTGTTCAGCAAACACTGGCAACTTTTATCGAGCGTGTTAGCTGTTACAGGCAGTAAACACCTGTACAAGAGAGTGCTTTTCATCATGGCCAGAATCTTGCAAAAATAAATCAGGCAGACAGGCAGAGAGCACCCCATAATCAAGAGGAGGCAAGCTGAGCAGAGAAAATGCCTTGTGAATTTAGACTTTTTGAAGTGCTGCCATGAGGGGAGGAAGAACCTTTTGAATTCTTCTTTGGAAAATAACTTCAAGATGCAGTGGGTACCAAAGGCACAAAACGAATCTCATCTAGTTAAACACCGGATAGGAAACTGCAGTGCTTGGGGGAACCATCATTACACCTACAGTTTGAATTAGGGAATCAAAAGAATTTCGGCAACGGGATAAAGATACCAATGAATGACGACGTTGGAAACAATAGTCACAAGCAAAAATACCGTGGAAGCAAGCATTCATGCCTTTTGCACTGTGATGGAACAAAGGATGTGAAGTACATTGTTTTACACATGAGATAAGAAAGGTTGTGTAACGACATAAGCCAAATCCAAAGCTATAATCTCCAGCCTTCCTTCTCGATCTAAACTGTTTGACTGGTTTTTGACTCGACTCCCACATTCTCTCTCACAGGCTTACATAATTACTACTCATGACCGCTATAATTTATAGCTGTAAAAGCTTATCTCAAGACGGAGTTAAGGCTGAGAGCCTAGGCAGTTAAGTACAAAACATTACAGAGATATTAGAATTATTTCAAACAATGGTGCAATCTGTGTGCTGTTGCTATCGAACAGCAAAGAGGAAGCTTATCAAAGTCTTCAGCCATTTATGCTTGTTGATGCCGAGCTTGAGAAGCCCTGCCTTTGTGTACGAGAGAAGGAAAACAAACATCTCCTATCAAAAGAGAAAATTATTCCTGCGCCAGTCATAGCAGAAAAAAGAACTTTAAGTGCATTGCATCAGGAATTCATTACTGCCACCAACACATCTATGTTACTGATCCATAACCAAGCTGTACGGCTTTTGTTTACATTGAGGTTTTAGAGTAGCCAATACACAAATAATCAATCTTCATCTTTCTCTCCTCACCTAAAATAAGGAAATATAACAGGGTTAGTATGGACATCTGCAGAGCCGTACCCATCTCAAACTAACCTTCAGCTGACAGCTGTTCCTCAAGCACGTAAGCATCAAAGACGTCGTCTTCTGCTGGAAAGCTTTTTTAAATGCAGAACGTTACGCTGCTATGTATAACTACATGCATCACCTCTGAGAGCTAAGATACTCTTCCCTAAATAGAAAAGTTACATAAAAACTATTTTTCTTCTTAAAAAAAAAAAAAAAGAAAAATCTGGAGAGGATACAGCTTGTTACTACATAATTACAAAGACTGGTTCAGTATGTAAATCTCTGATATAAGCCTAAAAGTCAAAAAAGTACTTTGGTAATTTGAAATATCTGCTACGTGCGAATTAATTGCAGTTTTAAGTAACTATGGTCTGTCCCAACCACTTTCTTGTATACATGTACAAAATGCAGGTTGCAAACAGATTCCCAGCAGGGACACGGCCAAGTTGAACCCTTGTTGTGAACAAAAGCAGCATTTTGGAACATACTTCACACAACAGTTGATACCAGTACTACCAACATACTCAGATAACGCTTTATTTACGTAAAACTCAAGAGGACTTTCATTTGCTAGAAAAACCAGCCACTGTATCTGGTGTGGGACAACAGGCCAGAGCATAAGCTGAATGTGAAAACAAAACAAGTTCTTACCCTCATGCCAAGTACCAAAAAGCCAATCTCTTCCATCAGCGGGTACTTGCTGACCTGCTGCTGTATCTTCTCAGCTGAAGCATACGGATCATAACTTTTCTGACCTATTTTTACATCCATTATGCAAGGCTTATTAAACTTACGGGTCACATCTTCCAGTTTTAGATACGTATCTGTTAAAAAGACAAAACTTTCATAAACAGTGGGTCAAAGCAAAATAATTATATAGTTTCTACTGAGCTTCTGTGGAGGACGAATAGTTTAAGACTTAACAACACATGAGTTCTTTAAGAGTCTCTGAAATTTGTCTCTGAATACAGACTAAATTATCGTCATTGACACCCACTAATTCTGTTGACATTAAATTCTAAATGTCTTATTGTTTAGAAAATTGTATACAATTAAAGTGTGCTAGCCTAGCACTCAAATCCAAATTATTGCCCAGATGAAATCCATGAGTAGCTTTTATTAAGCCATTGCCGTATTTCAAATAGCATTAATAAGCACATACAGGTTACTACATGGCTGGTTTTGCAGTGGAGATGGTGTTTTCTTTCTCTGTGCGAAAGGCCTAGAATTAAAAGGGCAATTTTTCTTTGTCTCATTTTAAAAATGAAACTAACACTTCAGAGTCCTACCCTACAGGGGCCGAAATGCATCTCATTTTTCACCTTTTTATCCCACTCCCATCTGTACTCATTTCTCGTGGCACACCTTTTGGGGGAAACACTCCTCAAATCCTAGACTGCCTTTCATCCATTTCCAAAAGTCCCTTCGGGAGGGCTGGCTGGATCGAAAAACCCCCAAGCCATGGAGTGCATGAAGATTATGATGAATATCTACAATCTGGTCAAACTGGTTTATGCTTTTCTCTGATGCAGGTAAGAGACTATTTTCCAAGATGATCTACAGCAACGATTGTCAGAACACAAGAAAATAAACTTCAGTAACCACTCTACTCACAGACAACACTGCTTGGAGGAAGCTTGCACAGATCTCCAGCACTGGCCAGGGCACGAAAGGCACCAAGACAACACACAGCATTAGCACATGCCTCATTCTTCACACCAGCTTCTGCAAATCCCCCTTTTATCAGTCACAAACTTCACATTAAAGTTTGTTTTTCCTTTTAAGTACAGCCTATTCCATGAGTGTATTTCTTTGGCTTTAATGCAATCTGAATACACAAAAACATCGTATTATTCCTCATTCCTGCAGCGTAAGTCAAAATGGGATTGCCAAAGAAAGCAAAAACAGTTCAAGTTTAAAGAGCAAAGAGCAACAAAGTGCCTTCTTTTAACAGCTGTACAGACAGGTAACAAAACCAGATAAAGTCAAGGTAAAGGGCACAAGCAACGTTCCACTTAAGTGGAAACATTTTGTTAAGGATACGAAACAAAAGGGACCTTTATTACTTTATTAAGTCCTACTTAGAGCTTCAATTTTTACACCATTACGATCAAATGCCCCAATTCCCCAAAGTCCGTCTATATCAATCTGAAATAGGTTTGTTTTAATCCTGAGATGCCTGCTTTACCTATAAATGGGACTAAGCATATTGTTAATGTAGAGTCATTCTCAGGAAAGCATGTCAAACCAATACACTACTGAAAAAAATCCTGTCTTCTACTAACTCACTGTGTGGGCTTGCAGGACTCTTCAATGTGCTTTGGGCTACAGAATCGACCTAGCTGCAGCAAAAAGGTGTTCATTATAGACTAGCTCACCCATAAAGCTGGTTTGTTAACACAACTGCAGGGATATCCAGGCTAAAATAACTCACACTTAACTTTGAGAAGCCACGGGCAGCAAACATACTTGGTATTTGCTCACTAGATATCCCCTAAGGAGAAGCAGGACAAATACTCTCCCTGCCGGGAAGCATATTCTGTATCACTCGAAGTGCAAATGCCACTTTTTCCATTCAAAGTTTTTATACACAGGTCTAATTCAGTCAGACATGAGCACAGCTTTTGGGGGGCTTTAGGGAGCCACTACTGAGTCCAGGGGACTCCATAATACCTGTTAGCTATCTGTTATTACAACAAACATTGTAAAAATTTAAGTGTCATCCTTCACACCTATCCTTTTTGCATGTTACAGAAATCAACAGATTCATGTCATCACTCTCAAACAATCCAGAGAACAACAACTAAATGAAATTGAAGCTTTTCAGAACTCAGGTCCCAAAAGCACCGAGTCAGAGGTATGCTATAGGAGGGGGGAAAAAAATAAATACAAAAACATCTCAGGAAATGGCTGCAGTCCTTCACCACCAACTCCAAAATGCTTTGGATTAAGTTGTGAGCAACTCTGGACTCAAACTGCCACAAATACCAAGTAATACAAATTACGAATCACCACAAATTGTTCAGAAGCAATGTTTTTGTCAAGCCTAAAACATAACTGCATATGAAGTAGCGTAAAACATCTATTTCCATAAAGCAACAAAAAGAGAAGCCATAAAAATAACTAGCTTAAAAAGCAGAACCTAAATCTCCCCAAACCTAGCACGCTTCCCTTCAGACAACACGGAGGCAAGACCGTCGTGCTCTTTCCATCAAAGGCACTGGTAGAGCACCCACGGTTATCTGCTGTCCTCTGCTCCACTGGTCCAAATCCCTCTTTTTAAGCCTACAGCACCAAGATCCAGCATCTCCAAAATATTTAAAGGTTTTAAGTATCTGTCACTCTTTAGTTCCCCATTCATTTCAGATCTGTAAAGCTAGAATATCTCCCTTACTGACCTCCTAAAAATGTAACAATTACTATTTTTTAAAAATTAAGCATTAAAGTAACTTAGGAGCTAACACTAACCCTGGGAAACACTAATTACTTGGCAAAGCTTGTGAATTATCCAGAAATGACTCACCTCTCTCACACTTTTTGGAATTATTATTTAAATCATCATCGTTAGCTAACTGCTAGCTCAGAATTAAGACTATATCACAGCTGTTCAATACACGCCCCCACCCTCAAAAAAAGCTTTTTGTCCTTGCGGGGAGAGCAATGCCACCACAGATAAAGCGTTACACCAAGTTATTTTTTTTCTCGTTACAGCTTCAGAAAAACGCATCAAGTGTTTACGTTTCAATTTTTTCCTGGCACCATTCGGTTCTTATCTGCGTTGGGTTCAAGATCTATCGTCTACTGAAACGGACCCCAAGCCCACAGTATCAGAGCGTACCACAACTCCCAACAGTTACCCCTACAATACCTCGAAGCGTTAAGACTAAGGCAAACAAAGTAAGCTTCAGATTCAGACATCGGCAGGTATCGCCGCTCTACCTTTTCAAGTCAGGTGCTCTCATAGTCTTTGAGGATTTGACCCCAAGTGTCCTTCCCATGGTCATCGACAAGTCTGCAGCTGAGCCCAGGTAACTAGAGCACTCTCCTTCCTCTCCTTGTTTTGTTAAACGAAAAATGGCAGCTTTTTCAAGCAGTCCAGATTTTCTGCATTATTATATAGCACACTGCTAAGCCAACGTGCTTCTGAAAATCGTGCGTTCGCCCCCTAAAAACAGGTTACATTAAAATCCCCTGCAGAGAAAAGAATTCATAAAGATTTCTGTATCTTAGCTTTGGTAGATAATCCTGACTATATATTTCAAGGATTTAAACAAATCATTCCTCAGAGGCTCACCCTCCCCCTTTCTATTTTTCAGTGGCAGGGAAGGAGGCAGGAAGATGTGGCTTGACATATTATTTACATAGTTTATTACACTCCCAAAGGAGACAAACAAAAAGACCACCAAAATTCAGGAAGTATGCATGGCATGAACCACTGCAGACTTCCACACGTACGTGCTGATGCATTCAGTCCTCACTGGAATCAGAAGTGACAAAATAACTTGAGGCATCTGACTTCTCATAACTTACAAGACATCTCTCAAAACATACGAATAAGCAGGGAAAAGCCTCGGTTGCTCGCAGCAACAAGGGAAGAAAAGAAAGGTTTGAAGCTGCCTTATATTTATCTACCCCGTTCTCAGTTTAGGCAACAAATTTAAGAGCACAGTATGAAATGAGCATCGGTAAAGTTACTTAAAAAAATACAGGGGCAACAAGTAGGCAGCAAAAACCAGACCTCTCAGCAGGAGATACAAAAAGCTTAACATGGCTCCTACATCTTTATGACAACTTTTCCACTTCACTAACAAACTCCAAGTGCCCACAATGCCAGTGAACCCAAAGTTCAACTGGTCTCACTACAATTTTACATCAGCTTAGCGAGATGCAGCATCATCCAGCTCTAACTCCAGCTCCTGTGCAGTAGCACTAGGCATGCGATTTCAGCGTTAACAGGACAGTTATTTCACAAATTTTTATCGATCCTCTGAATATCAGTCCATCTTTTCCCTCGCCCTTCCTATATGCTCATTTACACTTAACACGTCACCCCTTTTAGCACGTGATTTCATCCTCTTACCTACATTTTTAGCACAGAAGCCTGATGTTTCTCCCTTAATTGTTTCTCTATGAAAATAAATTCCTTCTTTTCTCCACCTTACCCATGGCACTTCCTGCTTACCGGCTTTACGGGAGCTCAGAGGCGGTCACGGATCAAGTTCAGAGTCATCCTAAGTTAAGTTACTCCGTTTTTTTTCCTACTACACAGCTACGATTCTCTTCAGCCTGTATGAACCTACTCAAACTCTCAAACCTCTACCCAAGGTAACAACTCTGATGCTACACGTACAAGACACCAGTGACCGAAGAGCCTTCCTTATCTCATAAGTAAAAGAACTTTAGATGAAACCAGGACACCAATGGCCATCCTCTCTCTGCCCTAGCAAACCAGGCAAGCCCTGGCTCCTCCACACAAACGCTCCTAAAAAAATATATACAGTTCAGAATATGCAGCCAGCGTGGTGTGGTTTAGTTTCATTTGGGGGTTTTTGGAGAAACTTTTGTCCAATTTCACACCAAGAAGGAATTATGGGTTCACTACTCAGAGGTTGCATGGAGCTGTATCCCCAGAATGTGTAGAGCAGCGACTACCAAAGGAAAGATCAGGCTTCCAGTGTCAAGACTGCAAGAAGCTACAAAGACATCCTCAATCTAAATTCAATAATTAGATGCCTTTCTAGCAACTAGATTCCTTCATCTCATGCCATTGGCACGCATCACAACAGCTAAGCATAACGTTCCATCTTTTGAACCAGAGCTTAATCCACAGCTAATTTGGGGAGACAGGTAACAAACCTCATCCCTGATTTCCCCAAAGCAGCCTCTCCTCACTCTCCCTCCTCTGTGTGTTTACTTCCCCTCTCTATTTTTCTAAACTGGATTTCCTACTTTTTAGGCAGTCTAAATGCAACACCGGCGATTCTTTCCACCTCTGGTGCCAAGCACCGACGCACAAACCCAAAAGCATCACAGAGGTTTCCCCCCCCGTATCTGGCATTAGCAAAACTGCGTTTGCAAATATCCACTAAACAACAGATGACTTCCAACGTGAACGGCTACCACCTCAGCTTCAGCTGTGCCGAGCACGCACGTGTTGCGTTAAGCTCCATGATTTCCAACGCGCTTGATTTCTATCAAGACTACACAAAACCCATTAGTACCACTGATAACAGAGTTGGCAATGGAATGTTTCGTTTGAACCCCCACCACAGCTTTCTATGCAGAGGGCTCCTGATAGCACACACTCTTTTCAAGAAGCAAAACAAACAAAATCAGAAGTTACTTTGCCTTTAAACTGTTATTCCTACTGGCTGCATCTGGACTACTGATGGAGGATGGCCAAAATTTAGCCCCGTGGTGCACAGTGCTAGTGAATTCCCAAGGTAAACCAGGGATGTGTTGAGTTACTGCATCTTGGCTAGACCACGTATTTTTACACCTTAAGATCCTACTGTGAATAGAAAAAAATTGATTTGCAATTCGGAGGGGACATTAAGTGAGATCCATGACAGACATAAAATTATGAGGGAAGGAAAAAGATAGCTCCAGTAGAGCTACTTGAGTTCGTGCCAAATATGAAAGCGCGAAGTCAAATCTGAGCCAAGAAAGTGCTGGGTACTACCACAATCCTCCTTACATTTCTTTTCTCAGAGTTTAGACAGCATCTTTGGACCCATCTCACTATTCTCTTTGGAAAACAAGTCTATCAAGTGACAGGATAAGCAAAAGACAGAGTTATATTACAGGAGCAAAGCGTCCAGTTTTTACTGCCCGTGGATTTAAATAGACTCGATGGCATCCTTTTGTGTCTGCGTGTTCCAAATGCTCCACTTCCCCAGTGTGAGTAAGTAAGAGCAGAAGAAAAACTAGTTTCAGTTTTACATACACGAATAATATCTATTTTCTCTTGAAGAAACAATCTGCCAAATGTCCTCCAAAAACACCTTTTTATTCCTGGCTCCTAACATGTTTTGCAAACACAAAATTAAGATTACCAGAGCTTTGTTCCATTCCAACCAGTAACAGAGGATGACCAGCAGAGCTCCCCAGTAAGGTACCTGCTGAAATAACTGCTTTGTACGATATGGCATGGCGATGGGATCCAACCCCTGGAGATCCAGCAGCAGATTCCGGTTTGAACGCCTCCCCTTAGGCCCCAACCTACCCATTTTTTTCTCGCTTACACACCCACACAGCGCCTGTCTCTTGCACCGATGGCCTGACCAGACATAAACATGCAACCAGCCCACTCCTCCGACATGACCCAGACCGCAGCAGCGGATCTGGGGCAATATGCATCAGGTCCAGCTTCTCAGGAAACGTCTGTGGTACAAACAGCCATGTCCCATCTCCCCCGGGAGGAAGACCCCAAAGACCTCATCCAGCCAGAGGACTGCAAACCGGAACCGGCTGTTAGAGGGAACATTAGTGGGTTACAAAGCAAAGCAAATCAAAAAAACCACTACGGAGCTCACAACTGCCAAAAAATCAGTCTCCAGAAGATTCTTCCAGGAGGTTTGCATTAACAGATAAAATTAGAACAGTACCATTTGGTGCAGTAGGTGGTGACCAGACGCCGAAGTATTTTGGCAGATATTCCCGCAGCTCCAGAAGAATGCTGTCGCAACAGTCGGAGTCATAAACCTGAAATAAATTAGGGAGGGGTGGAGAGATCATCAGTTTAAAACATTCATTCTACACTTCCAATTGTCCCATAATTATAATTTCTTACAGTCTTTGTTTTCATATGTTTAAGATTTCTACTTTGCATTTAAAAAATGTACGAGACGAAGATGATCATTATCACAGTCCAACATATATGAACGGTATCCTGTCTTTCAAATTTTAAATTCGAAAAGACGCATCAGCTCTAACTAAGAATAATTTATGGCTTAACTTGAATAAAAATCCAAACTGTAATTGTTAGCATTGAAGCCTACTTAGGGAAAAGGGTGTTCGCCCATCCTGGATCCAAGGCTGCATAGGATTACTACATTGTGTCGTACAGCCGAAGCTTTTTAAGTTATATCACGTACAGTATGCAAGCTCAGACTGGATAGTATTTCCTCATTTCCTCCAAAACAACTCATCCTGTAACTACATCACACAGACAATGCGCAATTCAAATATATTTCTTCTCATTTGCTTTAATGCTTTCAACATTTTTTTCAACTTCTGTAAGAAAAACAAGGACAGTCTGGGAACAGCAGCTGGCTCATATTCCTGAAGGAGTAAATCTTTGCAGATTTAAAACGAAGCCTCGGATACTGTCTGCTACGGAACCGCATGCCTGTCACCAGTTTGCAGTGTTGTTGTTCAAATGGTTTCAAAACCATTCCCTTGACCAGATTCCTCTCATCCCGCTCGAAGATCTAGTTACAGCCATAGGGGATAGCCTACAGCCACAGGGGATAGCCTACAGCCACAGTTCAACATGCTTTGCAGACCGAAAGGTCTCTAGCCACACAAATACAGGGTACAGTGATTATTACTGCAGTTAGGAACATTCTCATCCTAATCCCCTTGCAGCTATCCCAGTTCTGGTGCTAGCAGACTGCTGTCCTGTCCCTCAGCCCTGCAGCGGCTGCGCACGAGTGACCAGGGCAAGCTAACAATTCCGTTGTCACCTCAGTACGCAATGAGTCAGAGCCCGCTGCGAAGTCAGAAGCAATGCAAAAAAAAAAAAAAAAAAAAAAATTACTTAAGGTGTTAACACTGCTCTGCAGAGTTGGCTCAGCTCATTGCTTTGAGATCCACGTTTAACCACAGTGGGAGAATATCTTGCGATGGAAACTACAAAGGGTCCGTATCGCAAAATACGCACCTTTAGCATTGCAATATTCATACATCTAGGGAGAAAAAAAACCCGGACCTGAAGCCCAGCTACTATTTTAGAGCATCAAGGCAAACCTCGGCTGTGACCCCCGATGCCGTGTAACTGTAGACAGAGCCTCGCGCAGCAGCAGAATGTTAAAATGAGTCAATGCGGGTTTGTGCTAAATTTAGGTTTCATCGCAGAAACCTCAAACTGGGCAAACTCAAATCACCAGAGTGCCTCAAACGCACGGGGTTGTTCCATAGCCCTTCAGGCACATCTAATACAGGGCTCTCCTGCGCTTGTACGAGCCACGATTCTGATACCTTTATGCCAGCACTGTTACTGGGCAGCAACCAAGAGGGTGATACAACCAAAGCTACACTGACTTTATGCCAGAGCGTTTATTTTGACCCATTCCTTTAACTAGCTCACGGTATAAGCCCCGTTTTGAAGAACGTAAGGAGGGGGGTGAATCCTCAAAGCTCGAACCCCACAAATTTTGCACAGCATGATGCAAAAACGCTGACGTACACCTACTGCCGCACCCTCTACCACTACTGTTGCTTCCTTAAGCACACAGGAGTTGCTGGGTGTGTATCTTACAAGTCACAGTGTCACATCACAGGGCACTGATCTCTTTTCACACGTCCTGGTTTGAGAAGCTGGCATCGCCTCTGAAGAGTACCGGTAATTGTATGTCTAGGTCTATTTTTCCCTCCACGTTAACACAAGCTGGTATGCTGATATTCTTGTGCGCTGCAATGAAAAACCTTGCTTGTTCCCGGGATCAGTGGCTGCTATTTGTTTTTATTTATGCAACATTCCTTTGCTGAGCCTCTGATGTTGCCAGCAGAAGACAGTGCTTTCCACAGAAGACTGCAATGTCGCTTGATCTTACTAGCTCAAGGAAGGAAAACAAAAAAATTAAGGGTGGGAGAGGAAAGAGAGAGGAAGATCAGCTCCACGCAGATGCTGAGGCACAGACCCCTCCACTGCTACCTTTTACAGGAGATTCACTGTTCCCCACCGTACAGATGGCTGTTCCTGGGCCAGGACTCCAAGCACTGACTGGTGGAATTACTTCATGCTGTGGGTATTTTCTGACAAGCGGTACAAACCCAATTTGTGTTAACTTTTTTAACTTTTTACTGAGTTTATTCTCATAGCACCTCATAGCCAAGACAGGGAATCGCATTGCAGCCAGCACAAACGCTCTTTTCCCAGGTGAATTTAAGAAGATCTGAGAGGCAGCGACCATCACGCAGTATCACAGCCTTCACATGGGAGCAAGTATATATTTTTAGGACAGGACAAAGAGGAGAGAGATGGAAACGAAAAGTGCAGCAGACAAGGAGAAACACTGAACGCAACTGAAAAAAACAGGCGAACGTAATAAAAACTCATTTGCTTATTTTACTGGCAAACAGATTCTGAGAAAATGACATGTCAGGAGGCCACTTCCATCTTTTAAAGAGAGCCAGTACTCTTGCTTTGACTTACTTTTTAATCACCAACATTAGGTGATTAAACTTAGCAAGTAACTACAAGTATACTCCTGTGTATTTCAAATAGAAGGATACAATAAAGATATTCAGATAATTTATAATGGGATGTAATAGCCCAAAGTCAAGGCCAAATGGGGAAAAGAGCTCCAGCAGCGATATCTTCCAAGCAGTCTATCCTTTAATACACTGATATAAGACATTTTAAATGGAGACAAAACTCAGGGTAATGCATTGTTCAGTATCATTACTTCAGCATAACAGAACTAAGCGCCTTATTTCCATCTCTCAAGAAGTTATCTTGCTCCCAGAAACAGTAATAAACTCCCCTCATAAGTTTGACGTAACATATACAAAGCACTTATTTGACCTTAATGTAGACCTCAATCTCAGCCTGTAATGTATTTGCATGTCAAACCAGAATAAGCACTCAGTTAATAAAGATCAGAGGAAGTCATTTGATGTGGGCAAAGCAGCAAAACCAGACATTTCAGGAATTATGCTCATTCCTATGCAGGAGAGAACCACTAACTGCTCGTTAAGAGAGGGGCCTCGTGAACAGCACCCATGCCACGGGCATTTCTTCTCATTTCATACAACCTGGTAGCAAGCTACACATCCAGAATGCCAAACATAAATGTATAAATGACAAAAGCATCCCTAAAATTACACAGGAAACAAACGGTGCAGCTCATGCTCCAAAAGGGTTCGTTACAGACACGGCTGGAAAACTCATGGAAGGGACAGGTTATCACTTACCCCAGAACAACCTTTAGAAATAAACCATTATATTTTTACTTATACCAGCAATATTCCAATTTCATTTCAGGCAGCTGTGCTTTTTTTTTTTTTTTTTTTTAATATAA